>NW_015176102.1:82094-95525 GCF_001447785.1 Gekko japonicus | reverse complement strand
CTAGGGAGACACAGTCTGAAAACTGGGAAAACTTCTGGCCTGGCCCTGTTTACTTCTAGCTGGACTCGGAGGAGAATCGAGCTCTCACCCCCTTTCCTGGCCGGACCCCTCTCTGCCTCACGTCAGGCTGGTAACCTGAAGGGATGGGACACGGGATCCAGTCCATCCCACGCCTTTGAAAGGGGTTCCTCCAGCTGTCACTTTAACCAGTCTGATTTGCATGCCGTTATGAAGTTAACTTCATGCCCTGAAAATCCGTTCACCAAACCTCCGGTAAAAGGAATGGGCATTTTAAGAACCTCGGGGTGGGGGTGGGGGAAGAGTGAGGAGTCAAGAGCTTCTCATCCCACCCAGGCAGTTTAACGCAATCCCTGGCGCCTGACTTCAAAGCTCCTGGCACCAGAACCAGGCTTTGGGCTGGGGAACAGCCTATTATGATGTCACCTTGCAAGGGACGGAGCCCGGAGCCTGGTGGTGCATGATTTAGGGGGGTCCAAAAGCTGGTTTTGGGGTGCAGCTGCCCACAATTTCTTAATTTTCATTTTGTCCTTGGGGTACCGGATTACAAAGCTCCTGGTGCTGAAGCCAGGCTTTGGCCTGGGGACCACTTAGCATATATCTAGAACGTATCTATATATCCCCTTAACTAGAAACTCTTTCCACCTCGTTCCTTGTGCTTTCTGACTGTAGATACAAGAGATACTGTTCTGAAGGTGACCTCAGCACCAGACTGAACGCTTGTCTCTAGAGGATGGCAACTGGAATACCTCTGAAGCTTAAAAAAGAAAAGTGACTGGCATCTTGTTCACAGGGAAGTGGGGATATTTGTTGCACTGGTGTGCAAGTGGGATAACAACAGGCCTGAAGCCATGGGGGGCCTTCGGGGGCAGAGCCCCACCATGGACAAGCCCTGCCCCACTCTGGGAGGATGCAAGACCCCACATCCCCCAGTTCACCTCACCTCCACAGCAGCAGGAGGGGGGGGCTGGGGGAAGAAATGGAAGCTGCCCTCCCGATCCTGGTCAGTTTCACTCCCTGCCAAACAGCTGTTAGGTTTGACAGCTGTTCCTGGGGGGGGAGTGAAACTGACCAGAAGCGGCAGGGCAGCTTCCCTTTACTTCCCCAGCCTCCCCTCTGCTGTGGAGGGGCTCCCCCCCTTCTTGCTTCCCTGCTCCAGTGCCCCTGCCCCCCCAGCCAAAATTTTCTGGCTACGGAGTTGGACAACAACTATTCTTTTCCACTCTGTGTGTGTGTGTGTGTGTATGTGTGTGTGTAAAGATGGTGTTTGTTCACTCCTGTGCCCTGAATATGGGCGGCCTGGCACTCCCAGTTCTTATTTTCTTCTTGCTCATCCTTGAGATGAGAGCCAGGCTATGGGGATGCATTGGGATGTTCCTAACGGGAAGTTAAACCTGGAATTTCCAATTTTCTTCTGGTTTGGGGACATCCAGAAAGATCCCCAATACTGCTGAAATTCTGGGAATGACAGTAATTTCTCTCCCAGAATTTCAGGAGTGTTTTAGGTCTGTGGAAGGCAGCAGCCTTGAAGCGGCAAGGGAGAAGGGAGCACCCCCCCCCCCCAGCTGGGTTGCAATGCATCAGCCCTTTATACTTTCAAGGGCCATTCTTTTCAATGGGCAGAAGACCTGGCCTTCGCTTCTGGAAAACAGCATCCCTTCTAATGGACATGGCTCAGAGGAGCACGTGGATGGTAGGCATGGCCTCTGGAGTCTGGAAGACAAGTCTGCCCTCCTCCAGCCCCCAAGAAATAATGGCCATTTAATGCTAATGGGCCAGTGTGCTGCGGCAGAGCTGAGATGTCCCCCCCCCAATAATTGAGAAGAGCCCTTCCTGAGCCTCCTTTTGCTTTGCTTCAGCTGGATATGCATTTCTGGGACAAGCTGCGAGCCAAGGGGGAGGAGACAGCCTGTCCGTGGCTGGCCAATGAATGACGAGGACCTCACCAGCTCCCCTTATGACAGGCAGGTACCAGTGCCCTGAGAATGTGTGCTGGTCAGTTCCCTTCCCCAGTTGGCCATGGCCTGGCAGCTCCATGCTGCTCTCTGGTGGCAGAAGGATTCCCAGTGGCTAGAGGCCTGGGCCACCAATCTCAGTGATGGGGTTGTAGTGGGTTTTCCTCTGTGTATGTGGTGGTGGTGGTGTCTGACCTTCTCCTGGGCTTTGGAGGTTTTTCTGCCAATATAGGGTACCATTTCCCCCACTGACCATACAGATCCTCTTCTGCCTTCCTTGATCCCCCACGATCACTAGTTGGCAGACTTCAGCATAGGGGGGGTCTACAAAGAATGCTGTTCAAAGGGAACTCCTTTTGCCCTTCTTTCTTGCCCGATGCTTTGGAAGGCCTTGGCCAAGCCTTTCTCAGCCTGGCCTGTTTTACAAACCGCTCTGTGCATCTGATGCTCCACAAACAGCCTCCTGGCGCCTTAAAGATGGAGGCATCACCTTTTGTGAGTCAGAACACAGGTGGCCAGATGGACACAGTGTGTGTGTGTGTGTGTCCGTGCGTCCACAAATGTAAGGAATCTCAAAGCTGTTGAGAGGATGAAATGGATCACCCCTTGCCTGTCTTTCTGAGGTCTCAGAGCACAAGAGTGATAACAATGAGATGCATTTAGAAAAATTAAACCCAAATTGTTGCTTGCCTTCCCTGATAGGGATATCAGTTTGAAGAGGACAACTTCGTCTGGGACCATCTGTAGACTTTGGAAGAAGGAGTGAAATGCTTGGAGCAAGGAGACTTTCCCCATGCCAGGCACTTTTGAGGATGCCGCGCAGCAGATTCCTGACCCCATGAAAGTCAGTGAGGAAAGGGAAGTGGCTCCCTACATGCTCCCCTCCCGACACCTAGGGACTTGGGAGGGAATGGGTCAAGAGGGCAAGTGGACGGCCTCTGGCGCCCTGTGAAGGCTACCAACTCTGACCATGGGCCACATGAGGGATGCTTGGAAGGGGGTTGGGGCCTCTTTAAATGGAAGCCCTGGTAGCTTTTCTCTCTGGCGGGAAACTCCCCGTCTGATCATAATGATCCAATTAATATAAAAACTCCCATTAGCAAGCTTTTTTCTCTCCAAGAATCTGGCTGCCTTGCACATGTTTTGCAGGCTTCTACAAGTTAGTGTCTAGTAAGAAAAAACCAATAAAATAATAATAATAAGTTAGTGTCTAGTGCATTTTCCAACCCAGCATGCTCCACTTCTATGAAGCCCTCCTTGGGTCCCTCCTTCTTCAGCTCATCTCCCCCTCCTGCCTGGGAGCTTCAAGAACCCTGTGGCAGCAGGTTTGTGGACACTGACCTTCCTTGCTGGTCCAGGGCATACAGCTTTGGCTACCACACTTTTCATGCTGAAAGCAAGATCTACAAAAGACCTGACATGCAATGTGTCTGCCTAGAGAGACACATATCCCTGCTTGTGTGCCAGGGGCTATGAACCCTTATAGAAATGAGACTGCAGTCACATCAGTTGAAGGGGACCATCAATCAGGTGGCAAAACTGCACTCGTCTTGTGACCTGGCCATAAAAGGAGAGGGGTGACTTGAAGAGAGCCCCCAGCACAGCTAATTCCTTGCTTCTGATCTGAGGTATGTTATCTGATGAGAAAAGAGACCTTCCCATACCTTAGCATCAAAACAGGAGCATGAGAAACCTGTCATGGGCTGGCACACTGCAACCATGATGTTGTGACTCTTTTTGACTGCCCAGTGGCACGTCTCCAAGTCTAAAAATGTCATGCCTCCATATGGCCAGTGATGCGAGTCAATATCCCTCAAATCTTCCTTTTAAACCTGCCTTCCTTAAGAGGCAGTCTGTATTGCTGCCTCTCCCAGTCTTGGATCCCATCCCCATCAACCACTTTACTTTCCTGTCTCCACAGCAAGGCCCTGGAGCAGTTTCTGGAAACTTTGAACATGCAGCAGAAGAGCCGGGGAGCACAAGGGCTGCAGGACACCCTGTCCCAAGATACCTGGAGCGCCTTCCGGATTGTCCTGTCCATGTTGGGCCAGAGTGATCTCTGTGGAGTGGCTGATACCCAAGACCTTCTCATCTTGGTACAGGAGTTTGGCCTCCAGCAATGACTTTCTTACCCCATCCCCATCTATTGGTCTCCAGCCTCTACTTCAGCAAGACCAAGACAAACCTACTCTCAGTTTGAAGGATGGATTTCCTCTCACCTCTGTACTGTCCAGCAAGAGCAACCAACTGGCCTTGTGTTGGATACTTTAGTCTTCTGGATTTGCACCCTTCAGGGGAAAGAGATCTATTGTGAGGATGACTCCTCCTACATATCTTCTATTCTGATGGCCATCAAACACACCTTTACAATGGAAGCTGTTCTTATAGTTCTGTGTTTCCAGTGGCCTACCAGTCAAAACTCCTCTGAGAACAAGAAACAATGAAGAGAAACAAAGACAAGGACCAGAAAAACAGAGGCACTACTGCAAAAATGTGTTGTACCAAACTCTGTATGTTATCTGATAAGAAAATCTGTATTGCAAGAATAACCAGGAGGTGATTTTGGTACAGGCTACAAACTGTTAATATCTAAAATTAGAATAAAGCTGAAGAAAAACACCAAAACATTCATAATGCAAAAATACAATCTAAACATTCCTGAAGATTTTTTTTGTAACTTTCTTTTTATTAAATAACAACTTTTTTCAAACAAACAAACAACTTTTCGAATACAAGCATATAAATGTGAACAAGGTTTTAAACAATTCATTTTAAACATTAACAATCAAACTAAACCTTGGAGCAAGCATACAACTATCTACTTAATAGTCTATAACATTCAACTGCTGTTCGATATTTAATAAAATGCAAAATCTTCGTACCTTGGTGGTTTCTTAATAACTTCATTTGGTTCCGATTCTATATAACTAAAAAAGGTAAACCATTTTTCCATAAAATTTAAGTTTTTTGTAGGGTTTTCTGCCAGTTCAAGTTGTATCGCTATTTTATCTTGAACTATCACATCCCACACTTTATTGAACCATTGTTTTAGTGTTGGTATTACTGGTTTGTTCCAATATTGGGCTAGTGCAGTTTTAGCAGCCAATATAAGCAGTGCCGCAATTTCTTTGTTCAATTTAGTCATCGTAGAGTTTTCCCAATAATTTAAGAGTATGGACTCTGGACTATTTGGAATTTCATGACCCACTATTTTCCCTATTATCTCCAATACTGAAATCCAAAAGTCTTGAACCTTAGGGCAAGACCACCAGCAGTGTTTAAATGATCCAATATCATCACATCCCTTCCAACATTTTGGTGTTGTAACAGTGTGGCTATAATATAAGACAGGAGTTTTATTGTTCTTGTACGTTCCTTTGTCCATCAACCCTTACTGCAAAGGAGAGGGGAAGCCCATCTCTTCTCTCACCACGGCGACAGAATTTGACTTCGATCCCAAGATGTAACTTCCACCCAGATATATCAGCCCGATTGTGAGTAACTGATGTTCTGGATGCGCGTGGAGTTGAATAAAGATGATTTAAGCTGTCCTCAGTAGTCGTGCCGTTGACTCACGCCCAGAGAGCATTGGCTTAGCACAGCTCGCGCTGGACAGGAATATCAGGCGATAGGTGAGAGAAAAGACTTCAGCCGGAGACCCCGGAGAGCCGCTGCCAGTCTGAGTGGACAATCCTGACCTTGATGGACCGAGGGTCCGATTCCGTAGAAGGCAGCTTCATGTTATTACATTACATTTGATTTATATACCGCTCCTAACCCCGAAGGGTCTCTGAGCGGTTTACATAGGGGTTCCAAATTCAGTTTTAACCTACCTAAGGCCACATAGTACGTAGGGGGCGGGGCTTCCTACCAGCACCCAGGCAGCAGGGCCAGTCGATCTTGTTTGGCTTCTTCCAGCGGTCTTGCGTGTCGACTTCTCCGGTGCCCTGGAGCAGGTCTCCCTGTCGGCGGCTTCCTTCAGCAGGCCATCCTGATGCGCCGTCGTGTCGGCTGCAGCTCTCAGCGATGTCCAATCGGCTCCGCCGCGCCGACCACGTCATCGCGCCTCTCATGGATCCGCCTCTTCTGCCGCTCGATGCTGTGCTCGCTGGTCGTCTGAGTCGTTCGCCGCCATTCAGCCGCTCCGCTGACGCCGCCATTTCTCCCGCTGCCTACTCCACGAGGAGAGGGTGCCCCCTGCCACCTAGGGCAGGTACCCATTTTATCTACTTGCAATCTAATGCTTTCGAACTGCTGGGTAGACAGGAGCTGGGACTAGGGCCGGGAGCTCACCCCGGCCGCGGTGGGTCTCGAACAGCCATAGTGGCTGTTCGTCGTCGTCGTCGTTACAGCAGCAAGCGTTTTATTGCTTGCGCCACCGCTCCCAGTAAAGAGGTTCATGTGTAAAGAGTTTCCCACTGGAGGACGAGGGGTCCTGGTAGGCAACTGGGCTTTCCTTATTTATTTTATTTATATCCCGCCTTCCTCCACAGCGGGGACCCAAAGTGGCTTAGACCATTCTCCTCTCCTCCGTTTTATCCTCACAACAACCCTGTGAGGTAGGTCAGGCTGAGAACGTGTGACTGGCCCAAGGTCACCCAGCAAGATTCCAGAGCAGACTGTGGATTCGAACCTGAGTTTCCCTGATCCTAGACCAACACTTCAGCAACTACACCACACTGACTCTCCCACTCCAACGTGTGGTTCCAGTCCCCCTGCAGGGTTTCCTTCTTCCCAGGAGGTGTGAAGAGGGAAGTATTCCGTTGGCCTCCGCCTCCTGAGGCAGCCATTTCAAGTTTGGCTCCGCCTCCTGTGGGACCCATTTTAGGGTGGTGTTCACCGCCACCCCCTCTCAAAATCCCCAAAGTGGTCACGTCCAGTGTTCCCTCTAAGCTGAGTCAGTGCGAGGTAGCTCACAGTTTTTTAGCCTCTGGCTGACACGTTTTTGTCTTCGCTCAGGAAAGATGGCTCCAGAGCAAACTGATTTATGCAGGAGCCAAATCACCCGCCCAATTTCTGGGGGGGGGAAGGAATGGAGGAGCTGTCTCCTCCCTCGAGGGTTGCCAGTCTCCCGAGCAAACTAATGTATGCCGCAGTCAAATAGATTTTGATGTCTTTGTTACGTATTTTTGTTTTAAATATAACAAATTCCTTTGTATTGTGGATGTTTCCATTAAATCTAGCTTTTTTCGCTCTGCTAATAATTTTTTATATGTTTTTTTCCCTCCATAGGTCATATGCCTTTTTTCTAATTGTTTAATTCTTTCTTGTATATCATTTAATAGTTTTTTGCGTTGTTTAGTAAACGAAGATGAAATTGATAATAATTTTCCCCGCATTACTATTTTAAATGCTTCCCAAATATTTTCTTGAGAGGCTTCACATTGCGAATTAAATTGAAAATATTCTTGAATATCTAATTGCATTTGCTCACACATTGTTGTTTGTTGCAATAGGAGTCTGTTTAAAGACCATGATGGTCCTTTTCCGTCTTTTTCTATGTTTGAAAAGTACCCCATTACCCATGCATGGTCTGATATCAATCTTGGTCCTATTTCTATCAATGTGAATTGATTTAACATCGCACTGGACGCTAAAATAAAATCGATTCTGGAGTATGTTTCATGAACTGTTGAATAAAAGGTGTATTCTCTGTTATTTTTATTAAAATGCCTCCATGCATCATGTAAATTATATAATTGCAATGTGTGTTCCAATAAAGTGTTTTTAGAGACTTTTTCTCTATGTACGCTTTTTTAATATGTTTTATCTAAATTAGGGTTAATAACCATATTTAAGTCAGTACCTATTAATATATTTCCTGTGGCAAAATTTTGTAGTTTCTGTAATACATCTTTAATATAACTATGTTGTTCCGTATTAGGTACATAAATTGATGCTATGGTTAAGGGGAAATCATTTAGCATGCCCTTAACAAATACATATCTTCCTTTTTTATCTATTTCAGTATGTTGACCTAAAAATGGAATGTTTCTAGAAATTAAAATTGCTACTCCTCTAGCATTTGATGTTCCTGGAGCTTGGTAGCTTTGTTCAAACCATCTTGTTTTTAATAAATGAGGTCTAGTAACCTTTTGATGGGTTTCTTGTAGGCAAAGAATATCTGGTCTTTCTTTATTCATTAGGTTTGTAGTCCTCCTGATCTTAATAGGATTATTTAATCCTCTTCAGTTCCAAGTAATGAATTTATAACCTTGAGACATTGTAGTTACTTTTATTCTGTTTGTGTTATATGCTTGCTTCCTTATCCTTTAAATACAACTAACTATGAACTATAACAATCCTAGATCTTCCTAGAGTCAAATTTCCAGAGGCTCCTAAAAGGAGAGTAGGGTGACTTAATATGTCTCCCTGTCCGGAAAATTAAATAAAATTCAATATAAAATCAACCTAAAAATAAAATAAGAAGAAAAGAGGGAAAAGGGAAGGGAGAAAAGAAAAGGGAAAAATGAGGGCTATGTGGTGTTGTTCTTTAAATAAACTATATATCGCCCCCTCGCTCCCCCTCCTCATACCTTTGCTTAGTTGACTTCTTTAGATATCAAAATGAATTATTATATATCAAAAAAAGTTTTTTCTTTTTCTCACACATACTTTTACTTATAAGCTATTAGATCTTTTTAATTTGGTTGTTTCTCTTTTCTAATCAATTATAAAGTTATATTTGATTTTTGATTTTTTCCCCTTCTTCTTTAGCTTAATATAATCCTTCAATAAGAGTTGAGTAAATTAATTTAAAAGCGTCTGCACATATTAAGTTTCCAACATTAATAATATCAATTAAGAATAGGCTTCACATTCAGCATTATTAATTTTTTTATAAAATAAGTTCTTTGGCAGTTACAATACAGAATAAAATAAAAGTTACAAGGATTCTCAATATTAAATTCAAATAAAATAAGCTTTACCATCAGCCTTATTAAATTTCTTAACATATATCTCAATATTAAACTTATTTATAAGAAACAAATATAAAATTTTAAAAAAAACAATGCTCAATAATATGCAGTGATCCTTGTCATTTCCCACATAAGCAAACATATTAGGCTTAACTTCAGCATTCTTAAATGAAATCATTATCATTTCCCACATAAGTAAACATATTATGCTTAAATTCAGCATCCTTAAATTAACTAATTATTAAAATAAAATTAAAAAGCTTTCCTTCAGTTATTCCTAACTGTATAAGGCTTGATCCTTTAATCAATGTTAACATGAAATACAAAACATTCCTTTATAACATTATTAACTTTGGTAGTTTCTTTTATGGACAAAATAGTTCAGTTTTTACAATAATAACTGTAACATTATAAAATAAAAACTCTTCTTTATCTAATATTAATATAACTATGCTTCAATTTTAACGTTTTTCATATTAACTCAGGGATATAGCTTTAACTTCAGCTTTAAACAATACCTTTATCTTCATCTTAAACTCAGGAATATAGCTTTAACTTCAGCTTTAAACAATATCTTTATAACTTTTTGCGTATTAAAAAATAACATATGCTTTAATTTCAGCTAAGATAAACTTCTGTCATTAATGTTCAAAATATTATCAATGTAAGAAATGAACATTTATCTAATAGTGAACTTTGAATCATATACTTATCACTTCACAATGTAAGTTCAGGTTTTTGGTGCGTCATCTTCTGCTGTCGGCCATTTTAGACCCAGTTCAGTCAGCAATTCTTTTCCTGTTGTCTCATCAGACGCTTGGTATAAAGTGCCATTTCGGTATACTTGTATCTGAGATGATGCACTCCATCTAAATCGAATCTTTGCAGCAAAAAGTGTAGATGCGACGACTTTGAGGTTTCTCCGTTTTTCCAGAGTTTCTGCGGATAAATCTGGAAGAACTTGTACCTTTTTTCCTTTGTATCTCAAAGAGCCGTGGATTCTGGCCTCCTTTAATATTTTATCTCATCATCTTGGGTGCAAGAATTGAGCCATGATGTCCCGAGGTCGTCCTTTTCTAGCTGATGCCAATGGACCTAATCTGTATGCTTTTGTAATAACTGGCGCTACATCTTCTTCCAAGTCCAGGGCTGAGGAAAGCCATGTTGATATGAAGCTTGGAAGGTTTGTTCCTTCTTCTTCGCCTTCCTCTATCCCTCGAAATTTCAGGTTGTATTGCCGCCAGCGATTTTCCAGTGTTGTCAGTCTGATAGTTGTTAATTTTTCTGAAGCTCTCAAGGCTTTCACTGCTTCTTGCAGGTTTAATACAGCTTCAGCCGTTGTATTCAGCTATCTTGCAAGTCTGTAGTTAGCTCCGATAGGTGTGTTTGTATAGGTTTCATCAGGTCAGTGACTATTGAAGTCAGAGATTTTAAAAGATCTTCCTTTAGTTCTTGTAAGTCCTTTTTATTTAGCGGGTTCAAGGCATCAGAGCTATTTTGACTGTGATGACTGTGAAGATCACGAAAAACTATGGTTGGTTTAAAACAACCGTTGTTTTGATATGCAACCTGTACTCTGGACAAGAGGCTATTGTTAGGGAATGTGGAGAAACAGAACAGTGAGATGATTTCCGGGTTGGCTTTGTTTTAGTCTGCTTTCCCATCTCTTTTTTTCACTTTTTTTCTCGTGTGAGCTATTTTAATCCGGTATGAGGAGAGGAGGCTAGAGGAGCAGTTCTAAGACGCGTTCGCCATTGCTCACGTCGCTCCGCCCCCCCCTTCCTGAAGATTTTAAAGACCACGTAAAGAATAAATTTACATTACTAAGGTCAAGTGAATGTGAACCGGAAATATGGGTTGAAACCAGAGATATCAAGGAAGAATATGCAAACAATATTCCTGTAGCAAAAAGGAATTAAAATCCTCAACGTCTGACTGATGAAACATTTAAAATTGCTACAAATAGGTGAAAAGCAAAAATTAAAATATGACAGAAATAGAATCAGAAGCCTAAATGCAGCATTCCAGCAACTTGCATGTAGAGACGAAGAGAACTATTATAATAACCAGTGTAAAGTAATAGAAGAGAACAACAAAGAAAGAAAGACAAGAGATCTGTTCCACAAGATCAAAGAAATCAAAGAGCAATTTAAAGGATGGTGAGGCATGCTGAAAGATCCATTCAGAAATACAGTAACTGAACAGGACAAAAAAAGAAAGGATGGAACAATATACTGAAGAACTATACAAAACAGATGACTGTGAAGATCACGAAAAACTATGGTTGGTTTAAAACAACCGTTGTTTTGATATGCAACCTGTACTCTGGACAAGAGGCTATTGTTAGGGAATGTGGAGAAACAGAACAGTTTCCAATTGGCAAAGGTGTCAGGTGAGGATGTATTTTACTGCCCTGTCTCTTCAGTTTATATGCATAATGTATCGTGAGGAAACATAGATTGGATTTAGATGAAGGTGGAGTGAAAATTGGTGGAACATTAACTGTTATGTATTGGGACTAAAACACTAACAATTTGAGATATGAAGATGACACCACAGTACTGGCAGAAAAGAGTGAAGACTTGAAATGACTACAGTACTGATGATGATTAAAGCAGAAAACACCAAAGGAGGATTACAGCTGAACATCCAGAAGACAAAAATAATGCTTATTGGGGAATTACACAATTTCCAGCATGACAGAAACATGGTAGGGGACCCAAGAAGCCAGTGTGGATAAACAAAACTACATGATGAGCTAAGGAAGAAAAATGAAATCTTAAAAAAAATTGAGGGGAGAGTATACTTCTAAAGAAGAGTATCTGGGGGTAGCCAGGCACTGTTGGTCAGCCATCAGAGAGGCCAAAGCTCTAAGTCAGCTGAGGCTGGCCAGGGAGGCTTTGCTATAACAAGAAAAGCTGGTTCAGATGTGTGAGGAGCAAACACAAGGTGATAGGCCCAGTGTTGGGTGGAAATGGATAAATTCTGACAGAGGACTGAGAGAAAGCAGAAAGGCTTAATACCTATTTTATTTCATTTTTTCCCCTAAAGAAGAGAATAGACCCATCTATAGACGGTTGTAGGCAAGGTACAGCATCTGGGTTGCTGGTTGACATGGACAGAGAGGCTGTTGAGAGGAACCAGGCTGCACTGGATGTGTACAAATCCCCCTGGCCAGATGGTACGCACCCAAGAGTACTCAAATAACTTTCTAGAGAGCTTGCAGAGCCATTGTCCATCATCTTCTAGACCTCTTGGAGAACAGGTGATGTGCCACATCTGTATACTGAAATTCTGTATACTGAAAACTCATGAATTTTTAAACATTAAAAAAAATAATTTTGTCCAAGAGGTTCCAGCTCTATTCCAGTGACTTCCCCCAGAAAAAAAGCCCTGCAGGGGATCAATATCCCGAACATCCGCAAGGAACTTCTTTCTACTTTACTGATGGCAGCCAAATCAGTCATAACAAGTAATTGGAAAAGTTCCACTTCTTTAACATTACACCAATGGTATGTAAAAGTGTGGGAATATTACACATTAGAAAAGATAACTACACCCCAATACCTACCGATTGTGGAAAGCAGCAAACATTACCACATTACACGACCTTGTTTACAAGCAACATCTAAAAGAAAAAGCAAAATTAGATTCTTTGGCACAAACAAAACTCCCATGGTTTGAATATATGCAGATTATGCACTTCTTTAATACTGCAGAGATAAAAGAAGCTTGCCGTAGACCCTATACAAATTTTGAAAAATTACTACTTACACCTACCAATAAGGGAAAAGGCATACTTTCTAAAATCTATAAACTAATGATAGACCCAGGACCTACAGTATTACCATCTTATGTTAAAGCATGAGAAAAAGATTTAGCTGTAGAACTACCTGAACCCTTTTGGGAAAACATATGGACTTCATACGCATCAAAGTCAAAAGCTATAAATATCCAGCAACAAAATTTCAAATTAATAACAAGGTGGTACCTCACACCAGTAAAGCTACACAAGATTAACAAAACATGTTCACCACTCTGCTGGAGAGAATGTGGCAAAATAGGTGCCTATTATCATTGTTGGTGGGACTGTTTTAAGGTTAAAGTATTTTGGAACAAAGTTTTGTATCATATTGAGAAATTAACCACTCATCGCATCCCGAGAAAACCAGAGATTATACTATTAAACTATTGGAAAGATTTTTCTATTCCAACACACTCAAAAGAACTGATTACAATATTGTTAGCTTCGGCTCACTCAACAATAGCGCAAACATGGAAAAACAGCAAACAAATTCCGATAAAACTTTGGTATTCGAAAATATGGGATCACTTCCTTATGGATAAAATTTCAGAAAAATTAGCGGCGGTGGAAGACTATACCAAATCTCTGGCTTTCTTTGGTAGATGGCGCCCTATTTTGGAAAACCTAGAACTCATATTAGAAAATGTGAAATCAACACAGAAATCACAATACTATGCGTTTATTCAAAGAGAGTGGGCTCTATAAGCATTAATCTAAGGACGAGCATATTTAT
>NW_015176102.1:58345-82056 GCF_001447785.1 Gekko japonicus | reverse complement strand
CCAGGTTCTTCGAGACTGCTACATTGACAGAGGTCCATCAGTAGCTATTAGCCACAAGATATATATATATGGGCTCTGGGGCAAGTGATGCTCTGTCTTCTTGGTGCTTGGGGGGGGGTCAACAGTGGGAGGGCTTCTAATTGTCCTGGCCCCACTGGTGGACCTCCAGATGGCACCTGGTATTTCTGGCCACTGTGTGATACAGAATGTTGGGCTGGATGGGCCTTTGGCCTGATCCAACATTGGCATCTCTTATGTTCTTATGTTCTTATGACAGTTGTCTAGCAATACACTCTTAATTTCAATGCACAGCAAGCAGGCAAGCTTAGTATGATTTTTAGAGTTAAAAAGATAATCTATGTGAAATAGTTCTGCCGCATTGTCACTTCTGCTTTTCTGCTGAAGGCAATCTTTTGCAAGGGTCTTCCGCATCTACTAAGTGGAGATGTTTGTGCAAGCTAGTTCTTGCTAGTGTCTGACTTCCCCATTTCCAACTCCCCTTTAGCTCAGCTTCTCATTAAGCCTTAATCATTAATTGATTTCCAGCAATGCAATTTTTTTTTAAAGCAAGGTTCTTTTAAAATCAGAAGCCCCTTATATTATTGCATTTCTTACATGGTGATCCCCAAACACTTAAACCACTGAGTTCATGCAGGGGCGGCACAAGCCACGCAGCACCATGGCCCTTGACATGCCAGGCCTCACCTGGAGGCTGGCAGCCCTACACTGAGGGGGCAGGGGATCTTGGGGGACCCCGGAGTCAATGGCTGGGAGGAGAGCCAATGCAGTGGTTGGACTCAATGTTTGTGGAAGGGGGGTAGGGTTTTGGGGGTATGCCTACTGGACATACTGGCATACAGGTACGACAAATGACTTGCATGGTTTCCATTGCAATACCTCACAACTGCATCTCTACACATGGAAGTGATGATGAATGCAGAATGGATTTGGAATGACAGTCTCTGGGGACTGATTGCTCTGGAACAGGAATGGCAGAGCCCAGAGTGGAATGAAGGTCATGCCAGTCCAAGTCCACCTCCGCTCCTTCAAGGAAGGAATTGGGGGATATGAGGGTGCTGCTGCATGCCCCCACATCTGAGCCCACCCTGGTGGCCCCCTCTCCTGCTCTGCCACTGGCAGGGGTGGTGCAGGAGTTACCTTGATAATGGACAGCTCAAACCCCTTCCCCACCTTTAAGGGGTTGGGGGGGCTCCTGGAAATGTGCAGAACTCCTGTGGCCTGCCCTTCTCTGCCCCCTGCCTGAGATGGATGCTGGACACCACTCCCTTCCCATATGGCCCCTGATTGGTTCTGGCAGCCCTGTCCATCATAGTTCCACCACCTCCATGCAATGCCTCCACTGACCGCTGCTGCGTGGTTGCTATAATAATAATAATATCTTTCGATTTATTAATCGCTCGATCCTGCAGAGCTGCTGGTTCTGAGCAATTTACGTTACACAAGTTCACGAGGGACTAACAATGATTCATAGGGGGTAAGGGAGGACAACATATAAATCTTTAAATTGCACACGTTTTGTAGCCGACAGGGATTTTGTTCAGCTGTAGGCTTCAGATGTATTCCGGACGGCATTCTCTTGGCTTGGCTTGATGATATCAGTTCATCCAGGACTGCTTTTGAGTCGCAGCGCCGCACTGCCACCGCCTGGCTGGATTGGCCCATCGCAGGCTTCTTAATGTCGAAGAGAACTTTTCAGGCTTCCGAGCTTCCAAGCTGGACATTCCGTTTGCCGGCTAACACCTCCCCCCACTGAGGGGTTTAGTGTGCCCACCCTCTCTAAGGAGTGGTACCCATTTTATCTACTCACCGAAGCTTTCGAACTGCTGGGTGGACGGTGAAGCTACCCCATTACGAACAGAAAGCACTGCAAATTTCCAGAACATTCGCATATTAGCACAGGTCTGCCGGGTGTGAAAATACGTACCTACTTCAGAATATCCCTTCCAACATAACCCTTGACCAGTCTTATATATATTTCTCATTTGACTTGGGGTTAAATACCAAAAATTCAGATGTTAGATTTAAGGCCAAAGGCAAAAGACCGCTTTCCCCTCCAGATCACCTGTTTTATTTCCTCTCTCAGCTGACGTTGGCCAATCAGAGAGTCAATAGAGCAGCCAATCACATAAACTCTTCTCTCCAGGAAAGATTAACTCTTGAACTCCGTCACTCCTTTCCAGATGAATTCTGTAAAATATATATCCACTTATTAACAGATCCAATTCTGGAAACATGAAATCAGGTACTTCCCCAAGGACTGATTCCCCAAACAGGGTCTGACGCGAACATCCATAAAAAGAATAGATGTCACTCACCCAAAATCATACAGATCGATGTCATTATTAAATCAAGATGCCAAGATATGTATAGCTATAATAACAAATCATTGAAATAAATCCATCACATATTATATACATCCAGAGCAATTGGGCTTTATGCCAGATAGAAGCATTACTGACAGCATAAGAAAGACCCTTAATATTATAAATTATTTCAAACTTAATAATATAGAAACCATCATTCTTGTTCTAGATGTAGGAAAAGCATTTGGTAGGTTAAATATTATTTATAAACCCTTCTTTTTCAAATGGGCTTCAGAATTTTTTTTGCAAGCCATTCAATTATTGTATGCAAAACCTAAAGCTAAAATTAGAATTTATGGTCTGAAATCTAAAGAACTTTTACTGCCTAGAGTCCTCTACCCCCATTACTTTTTGCCATTGCTATAGAACCTTTAGTGGAATACATCAGACACAATGTACTTATTAAGGGCATTCCTATATTATTTCGGCTTGCATGACCAAAAGTCTTAAGCACACTTGTACACACTTATAAAAGTACCATCCATAATAATCAGAACCTATTTAAAACATTACTCAGTCAGAAACAATAAGGTGCATTGTCCAAATATGGGTGTATTACACTCGGTTGAATCGTCAGACAAGATAAATCCTCAAGCAGGTAAACACAGCATAAAATCAGAAGGGTTTGAACTTTCCCCTCCTTTTCCCTTTTTTTTGTTTGCCACCAGGACCAGAAACATGGCTACTGCTTTGGTAACCAAATTATCAACTTTGTCAGATAAGAGAACAGAAATTGACCAGGGAAGGGAGGGAAGCTTTTCTTTTATCAATATAGGTATAATATACTTCTGCCTCTCCATATTCCAGTTGAGGCAAGCTAGCAATATATGATCCATCATCTCCACCCTACCTTGATTACAATCGCATGTCCATTCGGAGAACGGGATGCCATGAAAGCGGCCAGAAACTATATTCGACGGGAACGTGTTCAGTCTAGCCATTGTGAAGGCTCTACGAAGTACTGGACTTTTGAGAGTGTAACAGTAAGTAGGGATCACAACCGGAGGTGGAAGATCGAGGGATAGGCCCGAGCAGGTTCGCCGAGCTCTGCAAAGTGTACTGTTGAAGTCGAGTTCCCTTAATTTTGTTTTTATGAGTTTAAAGACCTCCTTTTGCTGTAAGGAGGTAGTACCAATGTTCAAGGATTCTAATTTGGATTCAATTAGCTTAGTTCTATTGCTTGTATAGGTGTCTCTCTGAATCAAGTGAGTGAAGCCTGGTCCACTAGGGACAGCCCCTCGACTTTCTTTATTGATTAACAGTTTAAATGCTAACTGCCAAGCTCTTCTCTCAATTGATGGCTGTGCAAATTCTACCCTAAGGGCCATACCTGCCACGCATCTCGGCACTGCCGCGATGTCTCTAAGGAACATGTGAAGAGGGGAGTCTAATTTTTCCGAAACACCTTCTATCCACACTCCACAGCCATATAGGAGTTGCGAGACAACTTTAGTGTTAAAGATCCCAATAGCTGCCAGAATATGTTTGGCCCCTTTTGAGCAGAAGAATTTTTTGATTACTCTATATGTAAGGCTTGCGGCCATCAATGCCGCCTTAACATGTGGGGTCCAAGATAAATTATAGCAAAAGGTGATTCCAAGGTATCTGTAGGAGGAGACTTTTTCGAGTACCCCCCCCCTTCACTTTTAGAGATTTGGCACCAGTGTAGAAGGATTGTGAAAACCTCAGGACCTTAGATTTAGAATAGTTCACTACTAGTTCCTCTTTGTTACAGTAGGTAACATACGCGTTAATTAGGGATTTTAACCCCACCTCTGTTCTAGAAATGAGAAGAGCATCGTCCGCGTACAACAGAATTGAGATGGGAAACAATGTACTTATTAAGGGCATTGCTATAGAGAGAGAAAAAGAGTATAAAGTCAGCCCTTTTGCAGATGACATGGTGATTTATGCAACTGATCCTAGTAACTCTATTACGGTTTTGGAAGATTTTGCTTGATACTTGGAGAATCTTTTGCCAACATTTAGAGAGTGTAGACTGTCCCAGTAAAAATTAAGAGTAGTGTTTAGATTTTAAGGTCAACTGCATGACATTCATTTCCCTATTATGGATAGCATTTGACACATCCTGATTGTTGTTTCTGATCTACATTCTTTGAGCGCAAGTACTGAGGAAGATCCCATCTGAAATGAGCAACTTGAACCGGGGCTTGCACAAAGTGTGTGTTTGAACACGTCATTAAGATTTTTCAATTTGAAAAATGTAGCCCTTATGAACTAAAATTTCAGTCTCTCTCTTTCCAGTGTGAAATGCTACATGGAGAAGAGTCACATGCAGAAGACTTGTAACTTTGTTTCTCTTTCTTCCCTCACCCCTGTATACCCTAAAAACCTAATAAAATGAACTATAAAAAATGATTTTTCAATCTGAATTAGAGCAATTTATACATGATTTGTTTTGCTTTCCTGAGTTGAGGTTGTTTTGAGATTATTGTAATTGTTGTATAAGTTGTTAATTGAATGCTTTATCAAAATGAGTAACACAATTTTCATTATTAAAATACAGATTTTTATTGTATAGCATTGTAAATTACAGAAAGTTCAAATGTTATTATACAGCAGGTGGTGAATTTGTTCCCTCTGCTATAAAGGTATATAATGCTAAAGTAACAAATCAGTACTTATATGGTGCGGAAATTTGGACAGACATCTCAGAGAGAATGGATTCTATTCAATATGATTTTTTTCAGGCATACATTGGCTAACCCTAGATGTGTTTTTGGGTATAGCGCTAAGAGCTAAATTGGGTGAAAAACTGATGGAGGTTAGGGCTTGGATTAAAGCACTCCTTTTGAAAGTTAAGACCTTAAAATATGAGGGAGGGTCTATCCTTCTTGGACTTTTATAAGTAGACACACATAATAGCCAATGGGATCAAGTACCGGGAAAGAAAATGAAATGTCTAGGTATAACAAACAGTATGGTAAAGATAATCATGCTCCCTCTAAGCTGTGGAGACTTGTCAGCAAAAATTCTACTTTGTGAGCTACTGGCATTAAAGTTGTGAGCGAGCGATTTGGCGACTGCATAAATTAGTTTGCTCTGGAGCCATCCTTCCTGAGCTAAGACAAAAATGTGTGAGCTGGAGGCTAAAAAAAACTATGAGCTAGCTCACACTAACTCAGCTTAGAGGGAACACCGATGGAAACCAAAGAAATAATTAGGCTAATTAAATCACGCATTAAGAAATTGAATATTAATAGCATATAGGGCCCGCAGGTGTGCTCGGTGTCTTATTTAGGAATTGCCCTTCTGATGTGACTGCCAAAGTACTTTTATCCGTTGACAAACCAAAGTTCAGAAGAACTTTTGCTTTGGCCAGAATGAATTCTCTTCCTTCTCAGAGCCCAACAAGCAGGGGTCACATTCGTTTAACCACTGCACACCCCCCCCCCATTTGTGTAGAAAAGACTAGGCTCATGACACCCAACAAGGCCTGTGGGTGAAGGCAGCTGAAACACCCCTCTTCCCTGCCTGGTTCCCTGCTGTCCGTCACCTCAGGCCTTCTTCTCTCAGCCAAGCTGGAAGTGAGCCCAGCTAGGAGAAAAGTGCTTGGACTGATGGATCAGGCACTTCTTCGGCCTCCTTCCACCCTATGAATGGGGCAGGGATTCACTGAACAAACGGGAACCTTGGTTGCTCTCTTCAGCCATGTGGCTTTTGACCCTTTCTTATCCCTGAGATAGACAAGGTCAGATAAGCCCGATGTACCGCTAAGAGTTCCAAGCAGTTTGTGTGGAGACATCTTCCCTGTGCCCGGAAGGTCTCGCAATGGGCTCCCCAACCCCAAAGCAAGGCATCCGTGGGCAGGGAGATCTCCGCTGGCTTTTGACGAAACGGCATGCCAATCAAGAGATTGTCTAATGAAGTCCACCGATTCAGAGAGGAAAGTATGCCCAGCGAGATGGATAGTCTTGTGGACTGGGACTAGTGTTGGGGTCTGAAATGGCGTAGGAACCAGAATTGCAGAGGCCTCATGCAGAGATGTGCAAAGGGGACCCTGAATCCGGTCGACACCATAAGTTCTAACAGATGCTGGATGGACCTTGCTGATTGGGTTGGTGTCGACCAAGAGTCGTGCAGGTAGATAAGCCTGCTGATTGACAGTGTGAAGCTTGGTGCCAATAAATTGAAGGACCTGCAATGGTTGTAGGGATGACTTTGTTCTGGGGTGCTCGGAGAAGTTTCTCTTCCCATGTGTCCCTTTCCAGGCACTTTTGCCTCTGCCCAGAAGGTGAAACTGAGGCTCCTCCAAATAATTAAATGACGTGGAGAGAGGACAGCAACTCCCGTAAGGCTGAGTGGAAAAGCACATGTGCAAAGGACCTCAACAATAACGTGGAATGAAATGAACACCAAACAGTAAGACCTTTACAAAAGCACACATTTATAACCACTGTTTGACCAATTAAGTTGCTCAATGTTTATTTTTATGACTGGCTGCTTAGTGAGCAGAGATAACAGGTATGTCGGTGGGAGGGAGGACTCCCATTGGGATGTTTGATAGGGATGTGCATTTCGGAATCCCGAAACGTTTTTCGGCTTTTTTCGGCTTTCGGGATCCCGAAACGTTTTTCGGCTCTTTTCGGCTTTCGGGATCCTGAAATGGCATTCTATCACTTATCCGAAAAGCCAGAAAAAAATCCTGAAAAAAAAGACAGGCTGCTGTTGGGGTGCCCAGGCGGCCACCACCAGCCAGCCAGGAGGTGAGTCGTCCGACCACCTCCAGCACTCCCCTTGCATGTTCCGAGGTAGGGATGGAGCAGGGACGCCAAACATCTCTGACTGAGATGTTTGGTGACGTTGGCACTAGAGTGCCTAAGGGTGGGAAGCAGTGTTCCCTCTAAGCTGAGTTAGGGTGAGCTAGCTCAGAGTTTTTTAGCCTCCGGCTCACACATTTTTGTCTCAGCTCAGGAAGGATGGCTCCAGAGCAAACTAATGTATGCAGTAGCCAAGTCACTCACTCACAACTTTATTGTCAGTAGCTCACAAAGTAGAATTTTTGCTCCCAGGACTCCACAGCTTAGAGGGAACATTGGTGGGAAGCAATTGGCCAGCAGGAAGATCACTCGCCTTCTTGCTGAGATGACTGCCATAGATGGGCGCCCCTACGCAGCAGTGGAAGACATCGGTTTCCGCAGGTTACTCCAGTATGCCTTTCCCTGGTACACGCCCCCTGCTCACACCACGATGAGCAGGACCGTGATGTCCTCATTGTTCAGGGCTGCCAGGGACCACGTGAAGGCACACTTGTCCCGCACTTGTGGGAGATATGTGGACTTCACATTCGACATCTGGACCTCCTGTAAGGCGCATAACTCGTACCTCTCAGTTACTGCGCACTGGTGGGAACCGAGCGAGGTTTTGGGTGGGGGAGGGCAACCTAGTGACAGGCAGGGACAGGGCCGCCGGCCAGCTACCGCAGGCCCTGCTTCGCATCGGGAGACTCGATGGGTCGCACACGGCGGACAACATTCGGGTCGCCATCAGTAGTCAGTTCGACGAGTGGGTGGTAGGTAGGGGCGTCACCAAGGGCTTCCTGGTGACCGATGGCAGCTCAAACTTTAGGGCAGCAGCAGAGCAGCTGGGCATGAAGCGCATTCCCTGTGCTGCCCACCTTACCCACCTCGTGGTTAAGGATGCTCTGGGGTTGGGTCCCACGAGGGATCCCAATCTGGACGCTGTGACTCATGAGTTCCGGCATATCGTTGAGAAATGCCGGTTCATCACAAGTCACTTCTCCCGCAGTACGAAGGACCTCTACCTACTGTGTGAGAAGCAGGTGCTGGCAGGCCTGCCGGAGCACGGCCTATTGGGCGACGTTTCCACTCGCTGGAACTCCACTTACGTCATGCTTGAATGCTTGGTGGAGCAGGAGAGAGCCCTGACTGCCCTGATCTCTGAGAGTGGGGTCATTCAGGATGAGAGCCAGCTCAACCACGAGGAGTGGTTGACCATTTCTCAAGCTGTGGAGGTTCTTAAGCCCTTTAAGACCTTCACAGAGATTCTCTCGTCTGACACGGCGTCCCTGGCTTTGGTCATCCCCATGGTCCTCACGCTCCATGAGGAGTTGGCAGCGTTTCTGAAGCCAACCGCAGGACGTGCAGACATGCTTCCAGCGGTGGCCGCCCTGGTGAGAAGGCTGCAAAGTGCACTGAGGAGGCGCTTTGAGCCTCTCCTCCAGGACAGGGTCTACATGATGGCGACCATGTGTGACCCACGCATAAAGGGCAAGATCGCCGAGCAGGCAAACAATCTAACTCGATGGAGGAATCTTCTCTCCAAGAGAGTTGGGAAGATGCGAGCCAAGATGGGAATGTCGTCAGTTGCGGGAGGGGAGGGTGCCATCAGCACCTCGAGTGCTGTTCATCCTCTTCCCCTGCTAGGCAGCGTCCCCCTCAAGGCTCCTGCCACCAGGAATCCTGAGATGGCATTCATGGGGCGGATCCCTGGCCCCTTTGGGAGCGGAGGTCCCACGGGAGGACACGGCGGCTGCGGTGGTGAGGGACTCCCTCGCAGAGCCCTACGAGCTGGAGTCCGTCAGTCTGCCTAGCTACTGGGCCATGAAGGAGGCGGTCTGGCCGGCCCTCTCTGCCGTGGCCCTGAAGGTACTCTCGTGCCCTCCGACGAGCGTTCAGAGCGAGCGCGTCTTTTCCCATTCGGGCGACATTGTCTGCCCGCATCGCTCTCGCCTGAGCCCCTGGTCAGTTGAGCAGTTGGTCTTCCTGAAGGTCAACTTGCCACTGTTCGGTTTCCCGGAACTGGAGTTTGAAGATTGAGGTGAGCACATCCTTGTGCCTTGCTCTGTGCTGGGAATTTGGGCCACGCTCTTCTTGCTCTTCCCATTTAAAACCAGATGCTAGGGCAAAGTAGCAGCCAGGGCCCCCATGACCATTTTGATTGGCAAACAAATGCCCCACCAACCTCTGCACTTCCATCCCACCTGCAGCAGAAATGCTATACAGACAGACCCCATACCTAAGTTCCATGGCCAGCTGCTGCCGCCACCCACCCCAAACCAAAATTTCATGCTGAAACGTAATACAACAGCAACAGCATCACACAGTGATCGTTCTCCATCTCCAATGGTAGAGTAGGGTAGGCCAGCCAGAAACCAGAAGCGCCACACACAGGAGCACCATTGTGTAATACACGCTGTGTGAGTGACAGTGTGCAACTGTCCCTGGAGTCTGAGTGAGCTGTGGCATCTAGGTTGTGAGCTGAAAATCTTGTGAGCTATTGGAGTTATTGATTTGTGGCTACTGCATAAGTAAGTTTGCTCTGGAGGAATCTTTCCTCCTGCCTAAGAGGAACAGTTGTGTGAGCCGGCAGAGAGAGAGAGAGAGAGAGAGCAGAAAACTGTGAGCTGGCTCACACTCACTCAGCTTAGAGATAACATTGGTTTGTTGTCACTGACACTTTTTTTTTTTAGGGGCATAGTGGGGCGGTGGCGCAGGCTTTCGGCGCGAGTTTTGGAAGCCTGTGAAAGCGGGAACCATGATTATTGGTTATTACATTTTATGAATTTGTTTATTAGCTTGTGCCCTGCATTTCCTGACCATTCCAAACAGTACCTGTGTTCCAGTCTCTCCATTGCTTTAATAAACTACTACTTTGCTACCAATGAGTATTTATTGAACAAGGGCGATCCAGACATTCTGTTTGGAATCCACTTTTCTCCACTGATCCGAATCAGCTGAACCAAGCATGAGTGGGTCAGGGGAGGAACCCCCAAACCCCCCAACGACTACGACGGAGAATGGCAGTGGGCCGATGACCACGACTCCGCCGGTCACCACGATCCCGACATCTGGAGCGGATGCAGGAGCAGTCCCGAAATCGAAAGCTTCTACGATTCCGTGGACATTCACCCCGTCTAAGTTCGGGAAGCGGGCGTGGGATGATTGGAGCCAATTTGATCTCCATGGCACCCAAGAGACTTTCTCAAAATGAGGGGGTGGCCTACGGGAGAGCTTGTATGAGCAAGGACTGTATCCAGGGCAGCATTTGGGAGCCCTGGGAGACGACCTGGCGGACGAACCCTGGGGCCCGAAGGATTGGATGACTCGGGCGGACGCAGACGACGGGATGGAGGAGCGCGTGGAAGACATCGATCGCACCTTACAGCAACTAATGCAAATGGTTGGCGAGGTGTTTAATGTGCTCCCGGATATGATAGAGTGCTCGATCAAAACTGCCTGGGCCAGGCGAGGTGCTCCGCAAGTCCCACCAGCGGGAGTGCCCGTGGTCCCAGCGGGGCCGGCACTCCCACCACCTGGGGGACTGGGAGCCCCAGCCCCAGCGCCGCTTCCTCCGTCCCAACCGGGTCCTGGATGACAGAGGCCAAAAGATCTGCTTGAGGCTACCTTTGATGGTAACCCTGAAGAGTTGGCTTACTTCGTGGTAAGAGTGAAAAAATTTATCGCCACGCATGGGCACCTGTTCCCTGATGACAGTAGCTGGATCGATGTGGTGGCGGCGTGCCTTAAATGCACGGCAGCAACCTGGTACGTGGGGTTGCACAACAACCGAGGCCCGGAATTGCGGGACCTGCGAGCCTTTATGTGGGCGCTGAGGACCAGGTTTGAAGACCTGAATGCTGGGCAACAAGCGAAAGCTTTTCTACGCACCTTTAAGCAAGGGCGACAGATGGTTCGGGAATACTCCACAGAGTTCCATAACCAGGCAGCCAAACTTCCCAACTGGCCAGAACACGTCCTGGTGGAGATGTACCGAGTGGGGTTGAACCCTGAAATGCGGGAGACGGTACTTCGATCCATGGACCCGGTATCCCTGATGGCATGGACCCAGGAAGCTGAGAACGCTGAGGGCCGTCTCCAAACCCTGCGCCTCGACATGGCTGCTGGAGGAGGAACGGTGACCGTGCAACCTGCCCAAAGACCAAAGCCCCCCGCCTGTCAGATGCGACCAGAGAGCAACGGCTGCGCCAAGGGCTATGTCTGAAATGTGGAGAGAGGGGGCACTTCGCAGCGGATTGTGGCCAGAAGCTCCAGAAGGAGAAGTCTTCCACCTCCGCCAAACAGAGACTGGCAACCCCGGCAAAGAAAGCACTGGGAAAACCGACATTTGCTAAAGCGTTGCAGGCGTCTCCTGAAGGGGAGGAAGACGACTCTAGCGATGCCGAACTCGAGCCGGCGGGAAACGACCAGGTCCTGTTGTAGACGGCGCACGGCGACAGGACCCTACTCCGGAGGCACCAAGAGTGGTGAGCGAATCCCCCTCCCTGTTCTTAGTGACTGTGTCTTTGATAAATCCCCTATTGGGGACTCATGTGCGCGTAAAAGCGCTGATTGACTCGGGGTGTGGGAGACTTGATTAGCCCTGCTGTAGTGTCGGGTCTAGAGGCAGGGGTGAAGAAATTGGAGGTCCCTTTGATCTTCACCCAGATGGATGGCTCCCCCATGAAACCATGCCTTTACGAGACTATGCCGTTACGTATGGGCGCGAGTCAACATTGGGAACAGCGCTTGTTTATCCTCTCCCCAGACCTGCAATTTCCCCTCGTATTGGGGTCCCCTTGGTTGTACAGCCACGACCCGTACATTCTCTGGGAGGAAGGGAGAATTGACTTTGTATCGCCTAAGTGTGAAACGCACCAGTGGGAAGCAGGATGGGGGGTCGGCCAGCCAAAGACTCCCCGTTTGCGCTCCTGACCAGGGAGGAGCTTGCCTCCTTGCCGCCTGAGTATTCGGGGAGGAGGAAGCCAACGAACTGCCCCCCCACAGACATTCTGATTGTTCGATTGAACTGGTACCGGGGGCTAGGTTGCCAAAAGGGAAAATTTATGCACAAGCACAAACTGTTTGCAAAGCTATCCAAGTGTGAATTCCACAAAACACACATTGACTTCCTGGGTTACCGTATATCGGCTGATGGGCTTGAAATGGACCCGGGGAAGGTGAAAGACGTGGTTGGGTGGGAGGCTCCTCGAACCCAGAGGCAATTACAAGCGTTCTTAGGATTCGCCAATTTTTATCGATCCTTTATCCGGAATTTTGCCCAAATTGCCCTGCCCCGAACTGACTTATTGAAAACGAAGGGGAAAGGCCCCTACGCCACTAAGCCTGGGGCACCGCTGCAATGGTTGGCGGAATGCGAAGAAGCGTTTCGGCGTCTAAAAACTTTGTTCACCTCTGAGCCTGTATTGGCTCACCCTGATGCGACTAAGAAATGTATTGTGCAAACTGACGCTTACGATGTAGTGATGGGGGGGCATCTTGGTGGAGGGGGAGGATGGGCTCTTACACCCTCTAGCTTATGTGTCAAAAAAGTTCTCTGACGCTGAGAGACATTGGTCTGTATGGGAGAAGGAAGCGGGAGCGATAAAGCTTGCGTTATACTCCTGGCGCCACTGGTTGGAAGGGGCGAGGGTGCCATTTGAAGTTTGGACTGATCACAAAAATCTCGAAACCCTCAAGTTGCCCAAATGTCTAAACGCCAAGCAGCTCAGTTGGGCAGATTTCTTTTCTAAGTTTCAATGCACCCTTCACCATTTCCCGGGCTCGGCTAATTCGCTGGCTGACGGATTGTCACGCCTTCCCCAACACGCAAGTCAAAGAGACGTCATCGTCGACTCCATTTTCACTCCTGCCCAACTGGGCGGAGCGGTAACTACTAGAAGCCAAGCCGCTAAGGTTCCCCCCTCTCCTCCCAGCCCTTCGTCTCCTCCTCTTTCCAGCCCATGGCTGCGCAAGTTGCAGGAGTTCTCGGCTGAGGACGAACTGCTTCTGAAAGGGGGGGATTGCGAGCTGAAGGACGATGGACTATGGTATCGGGACGGGGCCCTTTATGTCCCTATCTCCCTTCGCAAAGAGGTGCTGGAATCGGCCCATGGTTCTAAGTTGGCCGGTCACTTTCGGTTTGTGAAGTCTTTGCACCCTCTACGCCGGCAGTTTTGGTGGCTGCACATGCGCAAGGATTTATCGGAGTTTGTGCGAACTTGTCAAATGTGCGCTTTGAGTAAACCGAGGGGGGGGGAGACACCGGGACTGTTGCACCCTCTTCCCACCCCTGGGAGGCCCTGGGAGGTGGTGTCTATGGATTTCATCACTGACTTACCACCCAGCAGAGGGAAAACAGTTATTTGGGGGGGGGGGGGGACCTTTTCTCCAAGCAGGCGCATTTCATTCCGTTTCCCTCCCTGCCTACGGCAAAGACGTTGGCTAGAGCGTTCTTTACGCAAATTGTACGGCTCCACCTTTTACCAGGGAAGGTGATCTCTAACAGATGAACACAATTTGTCTCCACTTTCTGGAAGGAACTCATGGAAATTATGGGGGTGGAGAGGGGCTTGAGTAGTGCTTACCACCCAGAAACCGATGGGCAAACAGAGAGGGTGAACCAAACCCTAGAACAATATTTGCGTTGTTTTACCAATTACCAACAAGATGACTGGTGTGACTTGTTACCGTTGGCTGAGTACTGTTACAACACCACTTCCCATTCGTCCATTGGGATGTCACCCTACAAAGCGGCTTGTGGTTACGACAGCCCCCCCATGCCGTTCCTGGGGGGAACAAAACCATTGCCGCCTGGGGATGCTAATGTATGGTGCCAATCTTTGCAAAAGGCATGGCCAATGTTGTGCAAAACTTTGGAGGAGGCTAAAGCTGCCTATAAGAAACAGGCTGATAGAGGAAGGGTGGAGGGTTGGGCTCTACGGCCTGGAGATTATGTGTATGTGTCTACCAAGAACATTAAGATGTTACGTCCTAGTAGGAAACTAGGATGGAAATTTATTGGTCCATTCAAAGTAAGAAAGGTGATTAATGACGTGGCTGTTGAAGTGGAACTCCCTAAGAACTTAAGGACTTTGCACTCTGTTTTCCATTTCAGCCTCCTCAAGAAGGACACGGGGTCGTGCAAATGGCGAACGGAACACCCGCCCCCGCCCTCCGCGTGTTGGTGGATGGCGAAGCGCACTATGAGATTGCTGATATACTGGACTCTAAGCTGAAACGTGGCAAACTTATCTACTTCGTGGAATGCGTTGATTTCGGTCCCCAGCACCGGGAATGGGTGGAAGTAGGGGATATTCGGGCCCCTAACATGCTTAGAGACTTTCATCGAAAGTTCCTGGGAAAACCGAGAGGTCTCCCGGCGAGACCGGGAGGTGTATTTTCGAGGGGGCAGTATGTCAGCACGCTGCCAAAGAGTTCTGTGTATGCTGTACTTAGTACCTGCCCCCCCTCGCCCATCTCGCTGCAGCCTGTTATGTACATTCCTTTCTGTGAACACTAGAGAAGCTTTGAAACGTAGTTATCTGCAAGGTCAGCAGGTGGAGAGTTGAAGTTATGTCTTTGCGCTTGTTTTAATGAGCTAGGTCATGAGAAAATGGCAATTGTTTATCTATTGAAACCGTTTCTATTCTCAGGCTTTCGGCGTGAGTTTTGGAAGCCTGTGAAAGCGGGAACCATGATTATTGGTTATTACATTTTATGAATTTGTTAGCTTGTGCCCTGCATTTCCTGACCATTCCAAACAGTACCTGTGTTCCAGTCTCTCCATTGCTTTAATAAACTACTACTTTGCTACCAATGAGTATTTATTGAACAAGGGCGATCCGGACATTAATAAAGAAAAGATGAGCGCATGAGAGTGGATATAGACATGCGCAAAACAGCATGGGGGGGTTAGGCACATACGGCATACATAGCAATGAAGAAATTGGCAGCTTGCTGACAGACTGGAACCACCAACTGGGGGTGGAAGGGTGCCCTGGGGATGGTGTAACAAATGCCTGTCTCACAGCGGAGGAGATGACCCAGGATTCATTTGCAGATCAGGATTCACCCAGCGTCTTGCTCTGAAGACAAAGGTGTCAAACTGGCTAAGTGGAGGAAAGCCCCCATTCAGAAACCACCCAGAAGAAACTCAGGTGGGGATGGAGAGAAGGGCAAGAATTATGGTACTTCCGTCTCATGTCATTCATTTCCTTCTCCCTATCCAGCTGCTTGTGCCATCTGTGCAGCAGGTGAAACTGAGGCTCCTCCAGATGATTCAGTGACATGGAGGGAGGCTGAGCAAAAATGCATATGTGTGGAAACCCTCGATGCTAAAAAAGAATAAAATGAGCACCAAATGGTAAGACTTTTTTTTTTAAATACACAATCATTACTGTCGGACTGATCAATTTGCTCTCTGTATGTTTTCAGGATTGGTTGCCATGTAGTGAGCAGTAGCAGCGGGTCTACATGAGAGCAGGAAACCAGGACTCCCATTCGGATGTGTGAGAATGCATAGGTGTGAAATACTGCCAATTGTACCATACGGATATGCAAAAACTTACCCAATGAAAAGATGACAGTGGCTTGTGAACAGCCGAACTGCTTGGTTGAAAAATCAGCTCCCAACCAGGGAGCAGAACGTGAGGCAAAATGGCAGGCGTTTGAACGTCCCTACTGAGGGCTGTCCTGCCTGGCAGATGGATCCCCACAGGAGGTGGCAGAGGGGGTGAAAGGGCTCCTGAATGGCCAACGCGGGCAGGCCAGTGAGATCAAGTCCCTCTACCCCTGTGGAGACACTCACCTGTACCACGGGAGGGGTCATCCATGTCGAAGGCACAGGGTGGGTTGTCCAGAGGAGGGCCCCCCTTCTTCCAGTGGATGGGCCCCAGCCACTTTATCTGCTTTTCTGAGCCCACATAATGAGCCACCACCTGTGGGAAGAAGGGGCTGGATCCAGACCACAGACCCAGAGGGCGCCTTCCCTCCACGTCTGTTGCAACTTCCCAGAATCCCATCCCAATGGAAAGGCCTGGAGCCCTCCCGGCCTTTCACCTCCCACCACCCTCAGCCCTCCCCCACTCCCACCCGGGGCTCCTTAGTGCCTCTTCGGTGCATGGAAGCCCCTTCAGAGACCCAGCGGGGCTGCTTGGGGACCCTCCCCCACCTAGCATGGCTGACACCTCCCCCCCCCATACACACACCTGGTATTCTCCGCTCTCCACATCCCTCATGGCCCACAGGTCGAAATCCATCTCTCGGTCATTGTCGCTGTTGATGCTCACTGTCCCAGTGACACCTGGAGGGGTGGGGGCAGGGAGGGAGACGCACACCATTTCTATGTGGCCCCCCGAACATCAGTGGTCACTCAGGAACCATGGCGGAGTTTGCCTCTTGGACAGGCTCTGGGGCAGCTCCTCTCTAAAGCCAGCCCCCCTCCCCCATTCCCACCCTCTCCTGCTCCCTCCTGGCCTGATCTGTCACAGCCCAGGGCATCCCCTTGGGGCCTTCCCCCAAACCCCAGCCCCAATTTATCTCCAGCTTCCTCGTCCTCTACCCCCACCTCCCCCCGGCCACGCTTTCCCCTCCGCCAAGCCTCCGATACCCTGGATTTTGAGGCCCCTCATCTTTTCCAGGATGCGGCTGGTATCCCGCTTGGTTCCACCTTCACGCAGCGTCTCATTCAGCGCCCTGAGATACAGCAGCAGCACGTCGTGGAAGCAGCCGGCCACCAGGGTCCCCTGCCACAGAGGGACAGAGAGAGGGAGAGAAACATTATGGAATCATCCTGTTTCCCCCAATCCACCCTGCTGGTAGCCACTGCCTTGGACTTGGAGGGGACACCAGGGACAATCTACACAGAAAAGTGCCAGTGGAGCCATAAGGAATGCCATGTGATGGCCCCTGATGGTCTGTCTCAAGTGCCTGGGAGGCAGAGGGCCCCTCAATGGCTCCAGGCCAGCAGCTCCTCCTTGGCTGGGGTAGGGGTCTGATGCAGGGAATCCAGGGGTGTCTCTTGGTCTGTGCAGGTCTTGTGACCACCGTGCCTCAGGCAGGCTTGGATCTCGCAGCCCACCCGAGAAACGAGGCCTGGGATTCACCCTCCTCCAAAGATGACACGGAGGAGACTCCTGGACCTCAACTTCCAGGTGGGTGACAGAGATAGAGGAGGGAAGACCAGTCCAGACCTGGGCGAGAAGAGGCAAGCCTGGAAGCAGACAAGGAAGGCAGAACACAGGAGCAGTGCATGCTGGGTGGGGCAGGTGAACATGAGGAAATGGGGGGAGGAGGGGGCAGTGGTCAGCCGCAAGGCTGGAACACACAGCGCAGGGAGCACCACTGAAAACGCATTCAGGACATTAACTGAGAAAGCCAGGGAGGAAGAAGCAGCAACGGCTGCTCAGAACAGAGAACGACCCGGAAGGCCACTGCAAACTCCCTGCGTGTGATCAAGGGCGAATGCTGACCTGGATCTATCAAGCCAATCCCAGAGACCCCCCTGCCAAGCCAAGCCAAGCCAAGCCACGCCACAGCTGCCTTCTTCAACCCCAAACCTGGGGAATCTCCTCGGTCATTTCTTTGTTACGACGGCCAAGGTGAAAAGTGATCTTGGCCCCAGAATACTGGCTGAGCTCTCTCATCTCACTTCTCACAAAGGGCCCTGGGCTTCATCCCATAATAAGAGAGCACAGAGGAAGGTATGCAAGGAGGGGTGTGCATGGATTTACCAGCGAGTCATTCAGGGCCACACCAAAGTCTCTCTGGGCACGCAGGATCACCCGGCTCTGAAATTGCTGGTATTCGGGGGTTTGGATCCCATGGTAAGTGACCACCAGCACCGTCTGGAATTAGAGAAAAAGGTCAAGGGAGCTCTCTCCTGCTGGCTGGGACTCTTTCAGGAGTTCCAGGGCAGGTCTGGGCAGCTCCAAAGACACAGCAGCAGGTTAGCCAGGCCAGGGTTCTGCCAGGGCTTGTCTCCTGCAAGGTAGAAAAGACTCCCCATCCCGGAGGGCCAGCCTCCCCTGTCCCCCCCCCTTTGACCCAGGAACTCTTGTCTCTGCACACAGAATGGAGGCTGGAGGCGCCACTGGGCTTTATCCAGGTAAAAAACAGGGTTGCACTTACCTGTAAATGGTTGAGTTGCCTTCTGTGCAGGCACACATCTGGGCCCTTGACTGTGCAATCCCAAATGTGGGACTGCACAGAAGGCCGAAAACAAACCATCCTCCTTCCCTGCTGAGGGAGGCCTTTCCCAACCCCCCTTCCAAGTGCCCAGCCAAGGCAGACCCACCCCCCAAGCGCCCCATCTGTGGCTCAGTCTGGAGGAGCCCAGAAACCAACTTCCATTCCCTGCTTGTCGAGAAAGATCTCTGCACCTGCTCAGAATCATGGCAGGACTCATTTTGGCTTCAAATCTCCCAAAGGTCCTGGCTCAACACGTTAAACTGTGGCCCTCCCCAAATCCCACCACGTCCTTAAGCTTGCATCGCAACACACCCAGGGAAGGGAATATCCTTTGGGGTGATTCCAGCACCAATTGTCGGCTCTCTGGTTCTTCTCCCTCCCTCCCTCTCTCCCAGCAGCGGAGTCCTGGACTTACCTGGAAGGCCTCTCGGAGGCCTCCCACATCTCGGCTCTCCTTGCTCTGCCAGGGCTTGGCTGCCTCGCGATGCCCCTCCGCTCTCAGGCTTCTCCCCAAAATGTCCAGGTGGATGAAGACGTAGTCACCATTGGCCATGTTCTGAGCCTGCACCAAGCGCATGATCTCCTGCAACGTCTCTGGTGATCCCAAGATGTAGACCACTAAGGAGAAACCACACCGACCAGAGGAATATGTGTCAGACACAAGCAAGGGACAGAGGGCAGGCAGTGGGGGGCAACATGCCCCTCAGCCATGCATGAAGCGCAAGGCCTGACTTAAGAAGCTCTGCATTATCTGGGTCTTTGGCTCCTCAGCACACGGGCATTGTGGAGCAGTCTCCCCTTCCCGGTCCTGGCAGCCAGGTTCCCATCAGTGTCCTCCCCACCCCCATCAATCAACAAGAACATTTTCCCAGACTGCACTTTAAAATTCATGGACCTAGCAATTCATGGTGCCACGATGGATGGATTTGCATGACTTTTATGTGGACTCCACTGAAATTCACTGTTAAGTTATACATATCAATGCCCATAGTGAGATAACAAAGATCCAACGCTTCATGGCACCACCGTGGGGCTGAAAAAGCATGGATTCAAGGCAGAAATCCTCATGGATCTTCATTATTTTTACATTGAACCCCACAAGATACACAGAATGCGTACAGATCACACTGATGTCCACAAACTGCACAACAATATGTATCCAATTCTTTGGCCAGCGCCATGGTGCAAAAATATGGATTCAGGGGACAGATCTTCATGAATTCATACCATTTTTACACAAGCCTTGTTCACAAATTACAGTGGGCATACGTACAGTCCTAATACACAATATACCTGATTGTTCTTTGTATGTGTGTTGAGTAATTCTCATGTTACAGTCAACACATGCACAGCTGAACGTGTGGTACAAACCCCACATTTACCCAGTACTGGTCCCCAGCATCATGGGTTGAGTGAACATGCATTGGGTCTTACTTACAAATAGATCTATGCATGTACAGTGGACTGTATGTGTGTTTATTCAAAATTAGGAATAAGGCCCGTTGTGGAAATAAATAAACCGAGCGCTAGAAAGAGGCTGTGGGTGGGTGCCCCGGTCTTGGGCACTCAGCATCAATTTGCTGTGGCGGCCTCAGCAGGGTATAATGACACAGAGTCCACTATTTTCTCCAGGGGAACTGATCTCTGCCATTTGAAGAGCTGTTGCAATTCTGAGTGATCTCCAGCCCGCAACTGGAGATTGGCAACAATAGTTCCCCAGGAGGAAATGGCTGGTTTGGAGGGTGGAGTCTAGGACATTGTACCTGTCTGAGGTCCCATACCTCCTCAAACCCCACACTTTCCAGGCCCCACACCTCAAAAATCCAGGAATTTCCCAATGTGGAGATAGCAACCCTATTTCCTTCCCAGGCAACCATCAACCTACCTTTATCTGCCACTCTGATTTCAACTTTCCATCCCCCACCCCACCCCACAAACCAGGGCTGACCCTACATGGCTTCCAAGATCTGATGAGATCAAGCTAGCATGGGCCATTCAAAACATCTTTGAGAAGAAGAAGAAGAGTTGGCTTTTACACCCCACTTTTCTCAATCCTAAAGAGTCTCAAATCAACTTACAATCTTCTTCCCTTCCTCTCCTTTGGAGAGAACTGTGACTACCCCACAGTCACCCAGCAGGCTTCATGTTGAGGAGTGGGGAATCAAACCCAGCTTTCCAGATTAGAGTCAGCCACTCTTAAGCACTACACCACATTGGCTCTCACAACACAGAACTTCATGCAGTTATAATACTGCTTGATAAAACAGCTCAAGGACTGAAAAGTCACCCACTGAATCAGCAAATGAGAATGAACAAAACTGGACTTACTTCCAAGTAGACCTGCTTAGGATTCCTGCCTTTGTGTTGCTGCATGGGCACCAGAGCATGGATCTGTGCTGCAGATCCTCATTTTTTTTACTATCCTCCCATGAGTAAGCTAATGTTCCATACTTTTTGTGAGTAGAATCATAGAATCACAGAGTTGGAAGGGGCCACGCAGGCCATCTAGTCCAACCCCCTGTTCAAATGCAGGATCAGCCTAGAGCAGGGGTGTCAAACATCTGGCTTGTGGGCCACATCCAGCCCCTGCAGGGCTGCTATGTGGCCCATGAGCAACCGGCTCTCTGCTGATTCCTGTTCCTCCTTCCTATTTCCTGTATCACAGCTCTTTTTGCCCAGCCTCTCCTATTTCCTGCTTCACAGAGGAGAGAAAGAAAGCCAAGCCTCCCTTCCCTCGATTGGCTGATCTTCCAGATTTTTCCTTTGGGTCTCCGCAGCATCACCACCAAATCACATATCATGTCCATGCCCATAGCTTGCACCACAAAAATCACGGATCCACAGCTTCGTGGTTATACAATGCTACAAAAACATGGTTCTGAAGCACAGATCCTCATGGATCTTCAGGATTTTTGCTTTGGATCACCCCAACATCATCAAATCACAAATCATGTCCATGGACAGAACTTGCACCACAGAAATCTCAGATTCACGGCTTCGCAGTGACACCCCAGCCTCACCCGCAAATCGCATATCATGTTCATGTCCACGCTTTATACCAAAAAAATCACAGATCCATGGCTTTGAGGCAACAACATGGAGCAAAAACATAGTTCTGAACCATGGATCCTCATGATTTTTTGCTTTGGATCACCCCAATATCAACATCAAATCATCTATCATGTCCATGGGCAGAGCTTACGCCACAGAAATCATGGATCTACAGCTTCGTGGCGACACCATGCAGCGAAAACATGGTTCCTGAACATGGATCCTCGTGGATTCTTAGGATTTTCACTTTGGATCACCCAGGCTCACCATCAACACACATCATGTCCATGGGCAGAGCTTACACCACAGAAATCACGGATCCACGGCTTCGTGGGAACACCATGGAGATAAAATATGGTTCAGCATCACAGATCCTTATGGATCCTCATGTTTTTTGCATTGGATCACCCCAGCATCAACATCAGATCATGTATCATCTCCATGGGCAAAGCTTCCACCACAGAAGTCATGGATCCACGGCTTTGTGGCAACACCATGCTGCAAAGATATGGTTCAGAACCATAGATCCTCATGGCTTCTGCTTTGGGTCATCCTAACATCAGCATGAAATTATCTGCCATGTCCATGGGCAGAGCCTGCACCGCAGAAATTAGTTAACCCATGACAGATGATCACTTTTCATAATTAATTTGGTGGTCTCTATTGAGTGGCTTTGATATTCCAGAGTCACAGATAAGACCACGACTATCGCTGCCTTGGATATTTTTGCAGCTTGGTGGCATCAGAAAGTTCCATATGCAATTCTTTAAAGTGCAAGCTGTGGCTATGGACATATGTACTTTGATGGTGAGCTTGGGGTGATCCAATGCAAAAATCCTAAGGATCCATGAGGGTCCCTGCTTTGGAACCATGTTTTTGCACTGTTGTGTGGCCTCAAATCCACGGATGCATGATTTTTTGTGGTGCTGCCTATAGAATAAGACATGGTCTTTAGCTAGATGGTGGTTTTTATTTCATTTCAAGGTAAAAATCTTATGAATTCATGAGGATCTGCGGAGATCCGACTTCTACTTTTCCCCACGTGACCCTTCCCTTGCCCTCCCTCTGCTTCCTTCCACTCCTCCCCTGTGGCACTCCAGGTTATGCATCAGACAGAGCCCCCCCCCCCACTGCCAGCAAGAGGAAACTCACCAACTTGTAAGAGGAGAAAGAGGGGGACTCCCTTCTGCCCCCCCTCCCTTCTGTTCGACGTGCATGGAGGCTCGCGGCCTTCTCGCCCTCTGCAATGCGTCCCCCTCACCCTCCGGCCGTCCCTCACCGGGGGAGCCCCTGCTGCGCGCGCAAGGATGGAGAGGGGGGGACACGAGGCGCAAGGTCCCACGAGTCCTGGGGGGGGACGCTGCCGGCCTCCAGAGGGGACACACGGGCAAGCCGTCCTCCCAGGGCTGGCTCGCCAGCTAATTAAATGGAAGTACAGTGCAGGTGGTAAGTTGGAGCACTTTGGGGGCAGCCCTGGAGAGAGGGGGCCCAGAAGAAACACAAGGGGGCCAGGCCCCGTGGGCCCCATGTTAGCTACGGGCCTGCTCCGGACTCACCTCGCCCGTTGGCCCGGATGAACCGGACAGCCTCGTCGACCCGCTTCTCATAGCGGTACATGCGGTCAGTGAGGGTGGGAGCGACCCATGAATGCTGTTCAAAGGTCAACCAGGAGTAATGGTGTCTCCAGTCGCTCCCGGGACCGACGGCAAAGACGGGAGGGCAGGTCCAGTTGAAGTGCCGGAGCAGCTGCTCCTCGAAGGCTCTGCGGTCTGCGGGCCTCGCTGGGCCGGCGTACACCGTCGTGTTGCCGGAAGCTCGGCTCGTATGACTCCAAGAGTCCCCGGCTCTGAGGAGCGGCAGCCGCCAGTGCCGGGCTAACGCCGCCAGTGAGGAGCTTATGGAGCAGGCCAGCCCGAGCAGCACGTCGGGGTCGTGGGAGCTCTGCAGATCTATGGTCTTCCGGAAGGCCACGTCGTAGTCGCAGTCGCCGTTCTTGTTCTCGGTGGAGGCGAAGGTGGTGCGGAGGGCGAGGCCGGCGTGGCGCAGCTGGGGCTCCAGCGCCTCCAGGGCCAGGCTCAGGGCGGGGCCGACGCGCGGCCGGGCCCAGGGGTAGGCCCAGGGGTACGGCATGTGCTCCGGCAGCAGCACCCCCACCCTCACCTCCACCACCGACGGGGCGGCGCTGGCGTTGGCGGCCACAGGTCGGGCAGTGGAGGGCGCCAGCAGGGTCGCCAGGGCCCCCAAGAGCTGCAGTAGCAGCGGCACAGCCATGGACGAGGAACTCTCGGCTGTAGAAGCCGGAGCCCGTCTGTAGGACAGCTGCGCT
>NW_015176102.1:57548-58122 GCF_001447785.1 Gekko japonicus | reverse complement strand
GTCGGGAAAGAGGCATTAACCCCCCCCCCCTTCAGTTTATCCTCAAATCTCCGACCACAACCATGTTTGGAGATTGGATCTCAACGCCCCCCCCCCAATCCTATTCTGACAGGATTTTCCCACCCCCTTTTTGGCTGTGGGCCGCCAAACATAAGGGATTGCAGAGCTGGGGAAGTCTCTAAGGAATGTGGCTGGGCTGGGCACCCAGGCCACCAGGGCCAGGCATAGAAAACATACAGGTAGAGAGCTAAGACAAGCAAGTGAGAAACGAAAGTACAAATGCTGGTCAGTGGTCTGTCTCCCCCTCCCCACTTTATGGCAGCTAGCTGACAATAGTGATGGACGCAGGAATAAACAACTTTAAAGGGAGATTAGATAGATTCATGGAGGATGAGTCTTATCAATGGCCACTAGCCATAGTGTCTGAGGGGAACCTCCACATAGAGAGGTACTAAGCCTCTGAATCCCAGAGCCAGGAGGCAACGTCAGGGGAAGGCCCTCAATGTAGAAAGTCCCACTGCACAATCTCCAGAGTGATTCCCGAAACAGTAGATGCCTGCTCTGTGCATGGGGG
>NW_015176102.1:57092-57530 GCF_001447785.1 Gekko japonicus | reverse complement strand
GTGTGTGAAATCGTTGCTACGTGGGGGCGGAGAGATGCCAGGTAATGGAGGGAGAGAGAGAAGGGTGAGAAGGAGACTCTGGGGAGGGGACCTCCCCCAGCACAGCAAATGGGACACGGAAAGGGAGTTGTTGGGATTTTTGTTTTGAACAGAGGCTGGAATGCAGTAGACAAGCCACACCGTGGTTAAGTTTTAAAGCAACACAAGTTTACTGATGAAAACAAGAGAAAGGCACTTCGGATAAAAGACATGAAGGACTGCACTCTAGCGGCTGACTACATCCTCTCACATCCTATCAGTTCCATGGCTAACTAACGTGAGGAGAAGAATGGCAGCTCTTCTTTCCTCTTTCTTGCTGGAACAATACATCCATACCAGAGCTGGGGAGTTCAATCTGTTTTTGCCAGTCCTTCCCCCCCCTGCTGAGGCCAGCTTGCA
>NW_015176102.1:35422-56800 GCF_001447785.1 Gekko japonicus | reverse complement strand
CAAGGAATGCTTTCCGGGAAGCTCAGAAATCTGAATCATCAGGGCGGGGTCAGGAACAGAACCAGCCTTGCAAACCCCTCCCCCCTGCGTCCCCCTCCCCGCTTTGAAAGTGGAAGGGGTTTTTTTAAAAGAAACTTTTTTATACTCGTTTGGGGATGGATCGGCAGCCAGGGGACCTAAACACTAGCCTAAGCCTCTCCTCCAGCTCCCAGCAGCCCTCTGTCAGGCTTGGAGGAGGTGGAGGTAGCACGTGCTACCAGCCAGAAGGGTAAGTTGGTTGGGGTGTAAGGAGTGGGGAGCTTGTTTCAGGTGGGGGTGGGTGGAAGCCCAGGCCCAGGGCTGCAGCCACCCAGGAGAAAGCGAGCCCCAGGTACTCTTGTGCTGCACGGAGCACCTTGCTTCAGGATACAGAAAACCCTGGGCTCACTGGCTTGTGTGTGTCTGCGCTCTCTGTCCCTCTCTCTCTTTCTGTTTCTCTCTCCCTTTCTGTTGAGCTGTGTGAGAGCTGGAAAGGAGAGGCTGCGGAGCTGCTCCACCCCACTCCAGGCTGCTTCCCTTGCAGCCGGACTTTCTTTCTTTCCCCAGCTCCTCCCCCTCCCCCTTCCTTCTCTCCCCATCTATTTGCTTTCTTTCCACCCCAGTGGAGTCTGGGGAGGACAGGGACCTCAGTGGGCCACAATGCCATAGAGTCCATCCTCCAGAACATCAATTTTTTCCCCAGGGAAACTGATCTCTGTAGACTGGAAGTGAGCTGTAATTCCAGGGATCCCCAGGTCCCACCTGGAGGCTGGCATCCCTAGCTCCAGTGCTGAAATTGGAAGCTCTGGTCCTGCTGTGTGAGTTGGTGCATTCAAACCACTGGCAATGGCTTGCATTTGCCACATGAGAGTGTTTGGGTTTCTCTGTGAATTTGAGGACAGGAACTGGCACTAAAGTGAGATTGGAAAAGAGTGTATGGCTTTCTGAAAACCCTTGTGCTCCAGGAATAATTATGCTGCAATACAGTTTGTTAGACTTAAACCAAAGCCATTTCTCATGTTTATTATCATTGTTATTATTTCCTAAAATGCATTTATGTTTGAAAATTGGTGGGTGCATGGGAAGGGGGCACCAGAATGTAGCCTCCCCTAGTGTGCAAAAAACCCTGGAGCCGACCCTGTGGGCACCCAGCGCTCCCAGATACCCTCATCCCCTGTCAGGGAATATGCATTAAGCCCCCCTCCCTTCCAATTTATCCTCAGATCTCCAACCACAATCATGTTCGGAGACTGGATCTCGAGCCGCCCCCTCCCCATCCTATTCTGACAAAGTTCGGGAGGGGCACAGGATTTTCCCACCCCCAAGACCAGTTCCTGCCTCCCCCACTGCGGGGGGGTTCCCAACAGCAATTAATAAAGAGGTTCCAGGGGATAAAATCTGAATATAAACCCACCCAAGCCTGGATCACCACAAACCAGGTGAGTGGGCGACAAGGTGGTAAAGGAATTTCAGGGCTGGTAAGTGTGAGGTGATGCAGATGGGGACAAAAAATCCCAAATTCAAGTACAGGCTAATGGGGTCTGAACTTGCTGAAACTGAGAGGGTTTTTTACCTTGGGGTCGTGGTGGATAGCTCAATGAAAGGGTCAACGAAGAAGAAGAAGAAGAAAAAGAGATTGGATTTCTACCTTGCCCTTCACTACCCAAGGGAATCTCAGAGCGGCTTACAAACTCCTTTCCCTTCCCCTCCCCACAACAGACACCCTGTGAGGTAGATGGGGCCCAGAGAGCTCTTGACGGAAACTGCTCTTTTTTTCAAGAACAGCTCTTATCAGAACTACGGCTTGCCCAAGGTCATCCAGCCAGGTGCAAGTGGAGGAGTGGGGAATCAAACCCGGTTCTCCCAGATTACAGTCCCTGCACTTAACTACTACACCAAACTGGCTCTCAATGCCCCAAACTGGTGCTCAACCAATATTGTAAAGCCCCTGTATAGACATAGAGTGCGGCCTCATTTGGACTCCTGTGTTCAGTTCTGGTCCCCATATCTCCAAAAGGGCATTGCAGAGCTGGAAGAAAATACAGAGCCGGGCAACCAGATGATTAGGGGGTTGGAGCACCTTCCCTGTGAGAAAAGGCTGAAGAGTCTGGGACTTTTCAGTTTAGAAAAGGGACAACTCCCTAGCGTCTACTTACTTTGGTCAGGACTGGTTTCTCCCAGCCAAAGATCCTAACACTTTTTCGAGATGGAAAAAGGCCAATCTGATTACCCTATACGACTTAACCCAAAAACAAAAACTATTAGAAAAAACCAAACTGGATAAAAAAACTAAGTGCAACTTACCTTGGTTAGAATATACGCAACTGCGTCATTTATTTTCCCAACCACAGATTCGAAATTCTTGTACAAAGCCACTTTCAAACTTCGAACAATTGCTTGTCCAACCGCTCTCTGAAAATACAGGTTTGATTTCCAAAATCTACAATATACTAATTGATCCGCAACCCCATAAATTGCCTACGTATTCAGCTGCTTGGGCAAAAGATCTCCAGACGAATTTAAATGATGAGTTTTGGGATAAAGTATGGACCTCTTATGCTTCCACATCAAAGTCAATCAACATAAGGCAACAAAATTTTAAAATTATATCGCGTTGGTACCTGACTCCACTCAAATTAAGTAAAATAAACAAATCAATTTCACCCTTATGTTGGAAGAACTGTGGGCACTTGGGAACTTATTTTCATTGTTGGTGGGACTGTCCGCTAATAACCGCTTTCTGGAAAGACATAATCCAGGAGATTGCTCAGCTAACCGGAATAGAGATACCATGGTCACCGACAAACATCTTACTGAATGATTGGTCCGACGTTCCGATAACAAACTATAACAAAGAATTACTTACCTTACTGATTTCTGCTGCAAAAACAACCATAGCTTTGAACTGGAACAAAAATGTGAAACCTGACCTACGAAATTGGTACTCCAACATTTGGAACCATCTAATTATGGATAAGATCTCCAGCTCACTGGCTTATACTACACATTCCAATTATTCGGACGCCTTCTACGGACGTTGGTATCCTATTTTAGGGAAGCTAGAGTTTATCAAGGGACAACTAAGGGGGGGGGGTTATAAAGTTACAAGAGAAGACCCGCAAGTTTTTTTGCAGGGAGGGGGCATTTCCCCCACCTTTGCTTCCCTCTCCCCCCTTCACTGTCAAAGTTCCCTCCTGTCTTATCTATCAATCTTCCCTCCCCTTCTCCTCTCACTCTTTCTATGTTAGTTTTCCCTCGTTGCTGCAGCTTCTCCTTTCAGTTGCTGGAAGATTTTGCTGATTTTGCTTTGGCAGATTCAAAGAGTTCTCTCTCCCCCCCCCCCCCCCCAATGAACATTTGCGGGAAACTCAGAAATCAACATCCAATTTTCGTTGTTGTTGAATGAGCGGTTAACAGATAAGGAGGGCATTGATCTCGTGGTCACCTTCCATAGGGATGGTGCAATGTTGCCCGCCTGCCCGCCCGCTCCCTTGCTCCCTCTCTCCCTCTCGCTTCACAGAAGCCACCTGACTTCCTTAGCAAAAATGCCCAGTTCGAAAGGATCCGGCAGCCCCGAATGGGAATTGTGCAACTACTAGGGTCGGATGATGAACCTAGCGGAAGATTCCCTTCTCCAGCGGCAGAGGGCGCCAGAGGTCTGCAGCCCACTATTATTGTAAGCAATCCAGACATGTGGATGTGGGCTCGAAAGGGAAATCACCGGACAGAAGGAGAAGGAGACAGACGGGAACATCACCAAAAGACCGGGAGCACAAGGTAAGCATTTCATAATCCTTTCCCAGAAATGGATTTTTCCAAATGCCAGGGTTTGGGTTCAATGTGTCGTGCTGGAGGCTGAGTCCTTTTGGGAAATAGGGAAAGAAGTTTTTTTTTTCCAGCCGACCCTCCTCTCTGCTTGTGGAAGGGGTTGGTAATTGGCTCGTGGAAAGTGGCTGGTAATTCTGGGGGGAGCTCTTCTCCATAGCTCTGCGCCTGCATCCCCCCCCCCCATTGACCACCATGGTTCTGTACATACATTTGTGTGTGTGTGTAGGTGTGTAGTGATATATATAGTTATTTGCTGCTGCGTCCTTGTTTTCTCAGGGATTCTGTGCTATAGGAACTAGTTTTACTCACTAAAGGTGAATAATGATATCTCTGCGTCTAGAGGTTCTGCTCTTTGCCAGAGGAGTATGGGCTCTACTGTACCAAACAGGGGTAAACTCTGGGGTCCCGGTGCCACTGGTGGGAGGTACGGGGGGGGGGCAGGGTAGGGTGGCCAATTCCAGGTGTGGAAACTCCTGAAGATTTGGGGGGTGGAGCCTGGGGAGGATGGGGGGGCTCAGATGGGGTGCAATGTCCCACAATGTATTTAACCTTATTAGAGATTCCCTCACTGTAGACCATTCTCCCTGGCGAGATGTAACCTCTATCCAGGGGTCATTTCCTGCAGGAGCGCACTGGAGTGGAGCTCCGGCAGTAAAGAGCCCAGGGGGCGGACACATGCAACAAGCCCCACCCCCTGCTCCCAGCAGCCCTCAGTCAGAGCAAGAAGCAGCCAGGTAAGTTGCAGAGCCCCCCCCTCCAAAACAGTCCAGTGGCACCTTTAAGACCAAGTTTTATTCAGGTACAAGCTCTCCCTCTTCTGTGAGGTCAGATATGCACGTCCCCCCCCCCATAGCTACCAATCCAAAACAGTCCAGTGTAGCCTGAGCGGTGGGTGTTGCCTTCTGACACACTTCTGGTGATGTCAGGGGGTGTGGCATATGCAAATGAGTTATGCTAATGAGCTCCTGCACCTCTTTTTCTACGAAATGACCCCTGCATCTATCCATCGGCAGTGTTAGAAGGCCAGTATAAAAAGGTACCTTTGTGAGAGCAACTATGCCCGTGTGGTTCAGGGAAAGTCGAAACAATTGAACATATTTTACTCCACTGTGTATTTTATGAAACCACCAGAGCAAAAAGATTATCCATCCTATCTTAAGGCGGTATCACGGATACGTGGACGAGGAGATATGTCGGAAACTGTTATTTGATCCTGCTCTACAGCTTATAACAAACTGTGCTAAATTTTTAGCAATAGCTCAAAAAATATGTGCTGCACGCTTGGAACAATCTTAGAAACAATCTTAGAAACAATTGACTTGTGCTGGTTATATGCCGAATAAACTATGACTGACTGACTGGGGTACAATGCCATGGAGTCCACCCTCCAAAGCATCCGTTTTCTCCCTGGGAACTGATCTCTGTGGTCCACACACGAGCTGTAGTTCCGGGAGACCCCCAAGTCCCACCTGGAAGCTGGCATCCCTAGAGACTTCTCTGGTAGAGAGAAAAATAAAACCAAGTGCTAATAAATGTGTTGCCTTTGCCCACATGTGACGTCCACCTGCAAGAAGTGAGAAGCAAGATGGAGCTTTTCCACATGGGGTAAGTCAGTTCGGGAAGGCTGGGAGGAAAGGCTGTGCTGAAAGACACAGGATTCCCGTCAGGTTCTTTGGAGGGCCGCTTCAAGAGGGACGTGGGGTAGCAGGGAAAGAAACCCCCCCCCAGGTTCCTGGGCTTTCTGTCAAACTGCGATTGCCAACTCCAAGCTGGGGAAATCCCTGGTGATGTGAGGGTGGAGCGGGGGGAGGGCAGGCCGGGTTTGGGGAAGGGGGGAGGGTCCTGCACAGGTCTGCACTGTGACATCACTGGCTCCTTGTCCTGATGAAGGGGGTCCCGAGTTCTTGTTGGGGTAAACCCCCCTGGGGTCCCTGCTGGCACCTCTCCTGGCTCCCACCAGGTGTTTTTGGAAAGGGGGAGGGACCTGGTGGGGCTTTTGCCCTGGAAGTCTTCTGATTGGCTGTTGGGGATTTGATTGGCAGCGCAGATCTTTTTTTCAACGTTGCTCTGGCAGCAGCTGCTGTCACAGCCCCAGGGGTCATCTTCACGGGGTGATTGAAGGGAAGCTGCGGCAGCCGTTCTGTAGCTGGCGGCACCTCTTACGGCAGCTATGTTTAGGGTTGCCAGGTCTGGGTTAGAAAATACCTGGAGACTTTTGGGGGTGGAGCCAGGAGAGGGCGGGGCTTGGGGAGGGGAGGGGCCTCAGCAGGGTCCAGTGCCACAGAGTCTACCCTTCAGAGCAGCCATTTTCTCCAGGGGAGCTGATCTCTGTCAGCTGGGGATCAGTTGTAAAAGCGGGATATCTCCAGGCCCCACCTGGAGGCTGGCAACCAATGTTCCCTCTAAGCTGTGGAGTCTTGTGAGCAAAAATTCTACTTTGTGAGCTGCTAGCGTTAAAGTTGTGAGTGAGTGATTTGGCTACTGCTTAACCTAGTTTGCTCTGGCGCCCTCCTTCCTGAGCCGAGACAAAAATGTGTGAGCTGGAGGCTAAAAAAATGTGAGCTAGCTCACACTAACTCAGCTTAGAGGGAACACTGCAGTGGCAACACTAGCTATTTTATGGCATCTATCTTGTGGCTGCGCCCACCACACTGTGTTAGAATTCCAAAGGTGCCTGCAGACTCAGAATGTTTGGGGACCCCTGTAGCCCCATCATGGTCTTGAGGGATATGGGTCTAAGCCTGGCCTGTAGCCAGAAATTTCTAAATTTCTCAGGGGCCACTTAGCCACACCCCTTCAAGCCTCCTCCTGGGATCTCCAATGCAGTCAGCATCTCCCAGCCACCTCCTCTCTCTCTGGCGTCTTCCCCCGCTTATTTCCAGCCTTCCCTCCCTTCCCTCCACAGGCGTCTCTCGCTCACTTCTCGGCCCAACTTTCTCTCCTGGGCGCTGAAAGAGGTCCTGGAGTGGCGCAGCTTTTTGGCTCTGGCCCGACTCTGGCCTTCCCCATGCCACTCGGGTCTTGCTGCTACAAGCTGCTGTAGCCATTGGCCGCCACTCATCAGCCGTTAGGGAACAGCTGCTCGGAGCCCGGGGATGGAGCGTGTGGGGCAGAACATTGGAGAGGCGGGCCGGGCCCCGGGGACTGCACCCTCCTCTCCACGGGCACGCTGCTCAGGCAGAAATCCAACAAACACCCAGGAAAGTCGGCCTGGTGGCAGGTTGCATGGCTGCTGGCAGGCGGGGGAAGGGAAGGGGCTGCGATGAGTGCTCCGGGCAGCCCAGAGAGTCAGAGGGCCTGGGCTGCCTAGGAAGTCAGGGGGCCTTGGCAGGAAGTCAGGGGGCCGGGCCTCAGGGGCCCCCACTGTCGCTACGGGCCTGGTCCAAGCTGATACAGCTCCTCTAGCTTGTAGGGTATAGGCCGATGGGGGCAGACAACAGCTCACTCCCCATTGTTCCACTTTCCTCTCCCAGGAGCTTCATCACCTGCTTCCTCTTCACATGCTCTGACGCAGCCCCCATGTTTGGAGAAATCCTCTCTCCGAATTACCCTCAGGCCTATCCCAACGATACTCTGGAATCCTGGGAAATCAACGTCCCCCCTGGCTACGGCATCCGCCTCTACTTCACCCACCTGGACATAGAGCCTTCTCAAAACTGCGAGTATGACTCCGTGAAGGTACAGGCCTCGTCCCTCTGCCGGGGGGGTTGGAAAAAGGGAGGGAGTCACAGAGGAGACCTGTGCCGGTTTGATGTTCAGTAGCAACTCTACAATGTGGTGCGTAAGGCCCAGTGGAAAAGTTGTCTGTTGAGGACGTTGCTTTGCTGGTTATTTCCAAAAGGGCCAGAGGGAGGTGATTGTTGTTAAGAAAGTTGAGAGTGGTACAACATAACATGGCACACACATGGGGGATGGGGCATGGCTCAGTGGCAGAGCCTCTGCTTGGCATGCAGAAGGTCCCAGAGTCAATCCCTGGCATCTCCAGCTAAAAGGATCAGGAAACAGGTGATGTGGAAGACCTCTACCTGAGCCCCTGGAGACCCACTATCGGTCAGAGTAGACAATACTCAGACTGATGGTCTGATTCAATATACAGCAGCTTCATGGGGTTCCTTGTGTGTTCACTTATTATTTTCTTCCCACTGTTATCTCAGTTCAAACAGGTTTGGCAGGTTTCTGAGGAAATATGAAAACATAAATAGTCTGTTTGACCAGAGTTTATTTTGGGATAAATATACCTTCCAGAGAACTAGGCCTCTGCCATTTCAGCTTCAAATTTCTGGATATAAAAAAAGATTCCCCTGTGTCCAGCTTCAGAAGAACAGGAAAGGCTGAGAACACAGCTATGTACAGAACCAGTGCAGAGTCTACTCTGCCTTCTGTGTTTTCTCTCCCTCCGTTGCATCCTGTTCTTCCTCCTATGTAAGCTACAGTCCTTTATCTGTATCTTCCTCTCTCATACCCCCACTTACATCATCTCTGGGCCCAAAGCCACAGTGGGGCCTGGGGGGGGGGCTTGCCCCCTCGATGATGTTTGAGGGGGGGCCGTTTCTGAATTTTCACCTTTTTAAAAAAAATCAAACTTCCCCTTATCTTTTATTCATGTTTTTTAAAAAACTTGTGGAAATATAATGAACACGTTTGTGATCCTGAAGCCAAGCTGCACGGCCACTTCGCAAAATTCTGGCTAGTGAGCGTACTGGGAGAACTTATAAACATTACAGGCTTAATTTTACATTTTATACAATTAATTTTTGTTTTATGTGTGTGTAATAATGCCCTAGGAGCTGCGGTGGCTCAAGTGGTTAAGACGAGGAACTGCAGGCTGTGGAAGGTCGGTAGTTCAGCAGTTCGAGACCCGAGTGTGCCACATGACGGAGTGAGCTCCCGTCTCTAGTTCCAGCTCCTGCCAACCTAGCAGTTCGAAAGCAAGAAATTGCAAGTAGATAAATAGGTACCACTTCGGTGGGAAGGGAACAGCGTTCCGTGCGCCTTGGTGTTTAGTCATGCCGGCCACATGACCACGGAAACGTCTTCGGACAGCGCTGGCTCTTCGGCTTTGAAACGGAGATGAGCACCGCAACCCTAGAGTCGGACTCGACTGGCTTTCGAGCAAGGGAAACCTTTACCTTTACCTTTAATAATGCCCTGACCCGGATAGCCCAGGCAAGCCCAGTCTCGTCATCTCTCAGAAGCTAAGCAGGACCGGCCCCGGCTAGTATTTGGATGGGAGACCATCAAGGAAGACCAGGGACACTGCGTAGAGGCAGGCCACGGCAGAACCACCTCTGTTCGTCCCTCGCTCTGTGGGGTTATCATAGGTCAGCTGCCATTTGACGGCACTTTAATTTTTAACTTAATGTAATGAAATAACTCCAAGCATACGAAACTTCTCTCTTCCTGGTACAGCTACAGACCCCCTTCCCGCCAAGTTTCTTTCTAAATGCTGCTGCTTTAAAGTTACCTGACAGGGAAATATCTGAAAGGTGATTTCCCTCCCTCCTCTCCCCCTTGATCAAGCCACGAGTACCTCCTCTTGCGCAATAGGCCATGAGCCCTCTTCCATAACTCCCTTTCACTTAAAGGATGCTTGGTGAGGAGAACGTCCCCGTGGACCGCGCCCGTGGTTCAGACCGGTCCGTGTCCCAATGCTCATTCTAGACAGTCCGCGCTGGCTGCCTGATCATCTTGGATGGTGGCAGGAGCCCCTCAGCCTGTTCCTATCCCCTCCTGCCCTCAACCTGCAGAAAATGTCTCTGAGGGACTAGACGTGGTTTATCTTGTTAGCGTGCCAGTGTGCGGGAGCTGTGTCCGTGAGCGGGCAATGCCAGCCAGAGATATTGCCAACCCCCAGCCACAGTATATAGATGTTCTTCTCGCAGAGATGAGGCCTGCGTGTCTGTCCCTTTCAGATCCTGACTGGGGATCACCTTGAAGGCCAACTGTGCGGGCGGAAGAAGAGCCACACTCCCGCCTCACACATCCTGAAGGAATTCTATGTGCCCGACAATACCTTGAGAGTGACTTTTCAGTCGGACTTCTCCAACGAAGAGCTATTCACCGGCTTTGCGGCTTATTATGTCGCTGTGGGTAAGTCGTCGTCGTCTCCCTCTAGTTGGCACTTGGATTGCTCCTAGTCGTGTGATTCCTTCCAGCATTGCCTCGGTTACAGAAGGTGCTGGGATATTTGCAAGTTCTCTCCCTGCAGTCATGAAAGAGTTAACCTCTTTGTTTGTGTGTGCTCATTCTTAGTTAGTTAGTTAGCTTAGGATCAGTGAACTGTCAGGCAGGAATTTCCCCGGTAGAGAAGGAGGTCTTATTCATAATGAAGTGACCTTTAGCCTGGTCATTGGCTAATCAATAGTTTGATGAAGTTACCTGATATTTTGCGCGTGCACATTTTTTTTGAGGGGGGGTCTCCTTTCTCCCTTTGTTCTAAGATCAGATGCAAGAATTCATCATGGAGTAGACACAGTAACTAGAAAGATGCCGCTAGTCAGCTAGACTATTTTATTGACCTTATCCTCTTATGTAACCCTTCCTAATTTCTTAGTAAAGTTTCTTTTAGCTAATTTACACGTGTGTGCTGTGTCATTACCTTTTACTCTGCTAAATTATCCAACAGAAGGCACCATTTCAAATGTTGTCTCTGTGTGAGGGGGGAGCTGAGATATTTGGTATTTTTCTTTTCTCCACCTTTCGCTTAAATGCTTTTTTTTTTTTTTGCAGATTTAGCTGTCAGGATTACTTTGCCAAAGAGAAAAGTGGTGTGGGGAGAGGGGGAATGCTTTAACCAAGTCAAGTTTATTAGTCAAGTCAAGTCAAGTTTATTAGTACGGTCAAGCGACCAGCCAATAGAACGTTTCCAAGAATAATAATAAAATACACAATAAATACATAAGTACATAGTAAATACATACATCGAATAAATATAAAAACAATCAACCCAGCCTTTAAACGAATACAGGAACAACACAATATATCATTGAAACGCACCAATACAACGCTAATTTGTCATCAGATTACTATCTAAGGTACAAGCTTCCTCTTTTTAAGGGCCAGAAAGCAAAATTTTGCCACAGCTAAAGATATCCTCTCTATCCGGTCTTCCAGCAAAAAAGTTAAAATCCTCAATTCTGCAATTTTCAACTGAACATCCAAGGGTTTGAATTTGGACAACAATGGGAAAATTAACAGCTGTCTCTCCATAGCATAAAAGTTACAATGTAACAATATATGTGAGACCGACTCTATTTCAAGATTTGTACAGGGGCAACATCTTTGGGAACTAGGCCAGCACTGAAACCTTCCTTGTAACAAATTAACCCTTTCCTCCTCTTGCTATTTTCTCACTGGGGAAAGAAACTATGCCTGAGCTGCTGTTAACTACGACTGGGGAAACTTAGGGATTTAAATGTCTCGAGGGCGTCTTTTCCAGCAAGAAAATGGCAGGAAAGGCCCTACACGGTTCTCCTCCTTGATAAAGCAGTCCACGAGGCTGTATACATATTGGGGGGGGGAGATCCAACTTAAAATAGATTGAACCTAGAGCAGGGTTGCCAGCCTCCAGGTGGGACCTGGAGATCTCCCAGAATTCCAGCTGATCTCCAGACTGTAGAGATCAGTTTCTCCCACAGATTGTGGCTGCGTTGGAAGCTGGACTCTGTGGCCTGATACCCACCCGAGGCCCCTCCCCAACCCCCTCCCTCCTCAGGTTCCACCCCCAAGTCTCCAAGAATTTCCCAACTCCAAGTTGACAACCCAAACCTAGAGGCAAATAGGTGAACCCACAGACAAAGAGAGTACATGTGCAGCGTTCTCACCAAGGGTCAAAGGCTTGCTCATGGATGTATTCGAGATTATTGAGGTGCGAAGTGAGGAATCGATAAGAAGTGGTGCTCGCTGTGAGAGCGGAGGTGTTCACAAAGTTGTCCCCGGTTGCAGGTGGGAAACATGAGAGTGACAAGGATTACTAGAACTCTCCTGTTAACACTGCCTTCCATGTTTCTGTCCCGTCGTCTTTGCCATTTCCTCTTTCCCCTGATTCCGCACGGATCTCTCTTGACGTCTCTCTTCACTCCTTGCAGATGTGAACGAGTGCACGGAGTTTGTGGAGAAGGTCTGCAGCCATTACTGCAATAACTACATTGGGGGATACTTTTGTACTTGCCCCCCACCGTATATATTATATGAAGACCAGAAGACATGTGGAGGTAGGACAAGCAAAACATTCAGAGTAGTTAATAACTTGGAAAGATTTATAGATGTCATAGTAAAGGTAAAGGTTCCCTTGCTCGAAAGCCAGTCGAGTCCGACTCTAGGGTTGCGGTGCTCATCTCCGTTTCAAAGCCGAAGAGCCAGCGCTGTCCGAAGACGTTTCCGTGGTCATGTGGCCGGCATGACTAAACACCAAGGCACACGGAACACTCATAGTACAAGAACTTAAATAAAGAAAAAAAAATTGGTCACTAGAGAGTCTAAGGCTGCCAGCTGGCCAGGAAAAAACAACCCCTTGTCCCTGATGAGTGGAAATGGGCACTTGAAGGTTTTCATGGCATGGAGCTAAATAACATTTCTTCAGAAGAAGAAGAACAGTTTTTTTATATTCCACTTTTATTTACCTTATAAGGGCTGCGGTCACATGAGCGGGAAAATGCGGACATGGGAAGTGAGGCTGTTTTCCCCAGGCCAAAATAACGCGCCTTTGCGCGATCAGACTTCCACTCGCGCGCCCCGCAGTTCTGGATAATAGTAGCCTTTCCCCGGTGGCTTTTTTCCACGCTTCTTCAGCACAACAAGACGCCCCGCCAACAACTCTGGGACGCTGGACAGATGGTTCTGTCTGATCGCGCCCCTTTACTCCGCGGGGGAATCACACCGTTGCCGCTGCTTTTGGTATGTATGATCGCACCCAAGGAGTCTCAAAGTGGCTTACAATCCCCTTCCTCTCCCCACAACAGGTGCCTTGTGAGGCAGGTGGGGCTGAGAGAGCTTTGAGAGAGCTCTGAGAGAAATGGGATTGGTCCAAGGACACCCAGCTGGCTTCCTGTGGAGGACGAGTGGGGAATCGAACCTGGTTCTCCAGATTAGAGTCCACCACTCTTAACCACTCCATCATTTATAACTCAGCTTTCTTTCTCAAAGGGGACCCAAAGTGGCTTACATCCTTCTCCTTTCCGTCATTTTATCTTCACAACAACCCTGTGAGGTAGGCTAGACTGGCCCAAGGTCACCCAGCCAGCCTCTATAGCAGAGTGAGGATTCACCCCCCCCCCCCCCCCGCTTCTAGTCTGTGACTCTAACCACTATACTACACTGGCTCTCATCATCTGAGAAGTGCCTGCAGACCCAACTGGTATTAAAGGCACAGCTAGAAGGACTGGTTCAAAAACTGGCCACCCTGTTGGAGACAGTCCCAAGCCTGGAGAGCCAAGACTCTCCTAAGCAACGCCAGGGTTGGGGTTGGGTGATTCAGGAATCAGCAAATGTGTTTGGCTTGTAACCAAAAGCAGTGTGTGTTTTGTAAAGGTTTCTAATTTGCAAGTGTTTGGGCCGTGCCTGCTACAGTCTCTGGAGTCAGGGTTGCTGGCTTTCAACCGGGTCTATCTGCAAGCAGTTCTCTAGTGTTATTGAGCTCCATGCTCTGACAAACTTCCACTGCCCGTTTCTGTTCATCAGAACTCAGGTAAAGGGGCACGGCCTGGTTTTCCTGGCCGGTTGGCAACCTTAATTAGAGGAGGGAAGTCTTCAGCATCCCATTAGCCACAGCACCAGAGTAAACTGTACGGCTTTTAAAAGATGCACCAAAATAGAGACGCCGCGGCGAGATCCCACGGATCCCCTGAGCCACGGTGCCGTTGCTCCCCGGCACGATCAGATGCCGGGGAGGAAGCGACAGTCGGGAGGGGGAGGCTGCCGAACTGCGCATGTCTGAGCATGCGCAGTTCGGCCAGGAGCCGGGGATGCGCCGGCGGAAAGACGCGCTGGCGATCCCACTGCCGGCATTGATGCGGCCTTTCGGAAAGAGCCACCTCGGTAGGTGGTTCTTTTTTGCTCCAGGTTTTGGGCGGAAGGGGCGGATCGGGAACGGGCACGCAACGCTTCCCAGATGTTGCGGTGGGATCGCGCCCGTTTGCTGCGGCCCCGATCCGTCCCTCTCCCGGCCCAAAACCTCTCATGTGACCGGGGCTGAAATCAGGCAAATTAGCACAGTAGGTATAATTTTATACAGGTTGCAGAGTTCATCTTTTCTTAGTGTAGAATTTGGGCTGTGTGCAGAATGTTTGTTTTTTTTAAACGCAGGGTAAGCACAATCCTATCGCTTTTTTAAAAAAACAATCCTATTGCTTTGTGTCAGATTTAGAGAGATCATATACCTCTGAATTTGGGGTCTGTTGTTTTTACTGAGTGGGCTGGAAAGCATATTGCCTCATGGAAGTCTGTATTTCCTATCATAAAATCATAATATCGAATGAACTTCATAATTTGTATTAAGCCACTCATTCCCAAAAGGAAGCAAAATCATAACAGAAGGGGGATGCTGGGGGGGGGGCGCTAGATGGGTTTGCCCTGACCTGGGTGGGCCGGGCTAGCCCGATCTCATCAAATCTCAGAAGCTAAGCAGGGTTGGTCCTGGTTAGTCCTTGGATGGGAGATCGCCAAGTAATTCCAGGGCTGCTACCAATGCTCCCTCTAAGCTGTGGAGTCTTGTGAGCAAAAATTCTGCTTTGTGAGCTCCTGGCATTAAAGTTGTGAGCGAGCGATTGGGCTGCTTGCATCAATTAGTTTGCTCCGGAGCCCCATCCTTCCTGACCGAAGACAGAAATGTGTGAGCCGGAGGCTCAAAAACTGTGAGCTAGCTCACACTAACTCAGCTTAGAGGGAACACTGGTTCCAACACAGAGGCCCAATCTGCATCTACATTACATTCTTCTTACATGCCCAATCTGCATCTACATTACATTCTTCTTACATGCCCAATCTGCATCTACATTACATTCTTCTTACATGCCCAATCTGCATCTACATTACATTCTTCTTACATGCCCAATCTGCATCTACATTACATTCTTCTTACATGCCCAATCTGCATCTACATTACATTCTTCTTACATGCCCAATCTGCATCTACATTACATTCTTCTTACATGCCCAATCTGCATCTACATTACATTCTTCTTACATGCCCAATCTGCATCTACATTACATTCTTCTTACATGCCCATTCTGCATCTAGCATTCGCTCCATTGTTTTACCAAACCCACATTGGAACAGAAAAAGATGCGGCTCAAAACCACATTCAAATACCCCGGTCCAATGCCATACTGACTGCAGAGTCACCCCTGAATGGCCATAAAACAGTCATAAATCTATGCAGACGGCTACCATAAAACCGAGAGATCAAAGGAAGTGAAACCGGCATGCAGTGTGGGGGGCAGCATAAAACTAGACAATCAAAGAAAGCGAAAGTGGCATGCACAGACATTTTGATGCAATAATTCAGAGCAAAGGGGTGTCAGTTATCAGAGACTGTTAAGTAGACAAAATATTGCAAGAGAGCTAGTGTTTTAAGCATGTTTTATTTAAAGTTTAAAAAATCTTTAATTGTGTTTGTCTGTGTCCTTTATAAAGTTCATATCTCCGCTACCTGGCATTACATTTTATGACACACATGGCCCAGCCCAAGAAGGTCTCGTTTATGTCAGATCCGGCCCTCATAAGAAATGAGTTCGACACCCCTGGTGTAGAGGATCATGTCCAATGGAAGATCATTTGCTTGGTTACTGACCTTAAGTAGCGTGTAGAGGATCAAGTTCAACAGAAGGTCATTTGTTGACTTTGTAACTGACCTCCAGAAGGGTGTAAAGGACCAGGTCCAACAAAAGATAATTTGCTAACTTAGTTACTGACCTTTTGGCATCCTCTTCAATTCTAGTGAACTGCAGTGGGGATGTGTTCACTGAGCCAACCGGAGAAATCACCAGCCCCAACTATCCCAGCCCATATTCTGAGAATTTGCACTGTGTTTACCGTGTGGTGTTGGAACCGGGATACAGTGTGGTCCTGGCCATTGAGAAAAAGGGGTTTGACACAGAGCCTGCCGACTCGGAAGGAAACTGCTCCAATGCCTTAACAGTAAGTGATGGGCTTGAGAAAGCAGGAGAGCTCCATGAATGTTTTGCTCTCCCTGCTGCAATTCTGAGTGATTCTCTGCTCTTGGCTTCTGGTGTTCTTTCCAAGAACTAAAGGGAGCAGGTCAGGAAAAGCAAGAGAAAGTGGAAGGCTAGGCTTGTGAGCTCCTTTTAGGGAAATACCTGGAGATTTTGGGGGTGGAGCCTGAGGAGGGCGGGGTTTGGGGAGGGGCTTCAGTAGGGCATAGTGCCATAGAGTCCACCTTCCAGAGCGGCCGTTTTCTCCAGGTGAACTGATCTCTCTCATTTGGATATCAGCTGTAGTTTCCAGGAGACCTCCAGCTACCACATGGAGGTCAGCAACTCTATGGAAGGGGGATGAGAAAATGAGAGGAAGGGACAGCAGACCAGCAGGGAAAGCAGTGGGGGAGGATGGAAAAGACAGGGAAAGTGCTGTTGGGGGGCAGGAAAAGTGAGATAAAAGAATGGGGAAAGCGTCCATGTGTCTCTGCTTGTGTGTGTATATATACAAAACACCTGCAGTTTCAGAAGTCTTATGTTTTATTTTAATTGTTCTTGCATTTTCTTAATTTTTTTTATTAGAACTCTCCTAAAAAGGAGAGAATTTTATTGGTTTTAATTTCTAGAAAGAGGGAGGGTATATAGAGGGATTAAGAATAGAGTGAGTGATGTTCATATTAGTATATTAATCTTTTGTTAGTACATATAAGTTCTTTGGCTTCTTCTGTGTTTGACCGATTGTCTTTCATCTTGTTCTTGCATTTTCTTTAAATTCTTCAATAAATTCAGCAACTTATTTGCATTCTTTATACCTTTATTGCATTGCACTGATGCGTAGTACCCTCAAGTGTATCCTGAAGCTCCCCAAGTATAATTTTCTGGCTTCATTCTGCTCAAATCCCCCTTTCCTTGGACTTTATTACCTGCCTCTTCATTTCTGTCTACATTTGTCCAGTCCTCTCACTGGTTGCTCCCTCAGGTCTCAGCAGGAGATCGACGTTTTGGTCCCTTCTGTGGCAACACGTTCACAGGCCCTTCACAAATCAAGGTGCAAAGCAGTAGCCTCAAGATCGATTTCCGTACCAACAAATATACACAAGGCAAAGGCTGGAAAATCCGCTACTTTGGAGACCGTAAGTATAGATACCCCCAAGGAAAATATGTGGGTTATACTCCTGTTTCTCAGAGACAGAGAAACAGGCTGTTTGTAGTGGAACAATAAAACCAACCAACCAATGTTTTCAAGGAACAAAGATGGAACTTCTAGGCAAGGATAAGTAAAGTGGCCATTCTTCAGATAGGGCCTGGAGATCTCCTGGTGTCATGGGTCAGCCAGGGCTCAGCGAGAACTCCTCAGGAGAAGAGGAGCCCCATGTAGCCAGCTCTGAGTCAGCAGAAGCCAGCAAGCAGGAAGATGAACTGCAGGCTTGTCAGGATTCACAGCCAACAGCTGGTGCAGCACCACCCAGTCTCCAGCCCTGAGTCAACAGGTGAAACTAAGTTAATTGTCCCCAGCCCTCCAGTATGCAGCACCGCAGACAGAAGCTGCGAGCAGAACTACAGGAGAGACGACAAAGTGCTCGCCTCCTGGCCCAATGCCAACTGCTTGAGTAGTTACAGAATTACTCCTGAGCAACTGGCTGCAAGTTCAACCCTTAAGCTTATGGGAGGCTGTTAGGTGTGGAAGTAAGAAGTCATTCCACTGCTGAATGTAACTACTGCATCAGACCCTGACTCACTTGTATGACTCTGGATTGGCTCCTGACCTTGTCTATTATCTCTGTGATTCCTGCTTGTGAGGAACCTTTGGACTGCCTGACTACACCTTTTGGACAACCCCTCGGTAATGTCTATCTTGGGTCTTGACTCTGAAACTGGACTCCTGACTCAGCTTCTGGTACTCAGACTCTCGCTACCCACAAGAACGTGCATGGCTCCGGCTGCCCTGTGACACCTGGAATTACATCTGCCCTTCAGACTGCAGCGATCAGTTCCCCTCGGAAAATGGCTACTTTAGGGTGGACTCTGTATGGCATTATACCCTGCTGAGGTCTCTACCCTCCCAAGGCTCCACTCATATATCTCCAGGAATTTCCCTGCCTGGAGTTAGCAACCTGAGGAGCAGGTGAAGAACTTCTGTCAGCAGAATGACTTTTGTCTGGAAACAGTTGCTGGGGTGGATCTGCTCCTGAGAACAGCTATGCACACTGACAAATTGGTGGTGGCAGTTAACATAAGAACATAAGAGACGCCAATGTTGGATCAGGCCAAAGGCCCATCCAGTCCAACACTCTGTGTCACACAGTGGCCAGAAATACCAGTGCCATCAGGAGGTCCACCAGTGGGGCCAGGACATTAGAAGCCCTCCCACTGTTGACCCCCCACAAGCACCAAGAAGACAGAGCATCACTTGCCCCAGAGCCCCTATCTATACCTTGTGGCTCATAGCCACTGATGGACCTCTGCTCCATATGCCTATCTAATTTGCTTTTGAAGCCGTCCATGCTTGTAGCCGCCACCACTTCCTGTGGCAGTGAATTCCATGTGTTAATCACTCTTTGGGTGAAGAAGTACTTCCTTTTATCCGTTCTAACCCGACCGCTCAGCAATTTCATGAAGTCCCCACGAGTTCTTGTATTGTGAGAAAGGGAGAAAAGTGCCTCTTTCTCTACCTGCTCTTTCCCATGCATAATCTTATAAACCTCAATCATTTCACCCCTCAGTCGTCGTTTCTCCAAGCTAAAGAGCCCTAAGCGCCTTAACCTTTCCTCATAGGGAAAGTGTTCCAACCCTTTTATCATTCGAGTTGCCCTTTTCTGCACTTTTCACAAAGCTATAATATCCTTTTTAAGGTGTGGTGACCAGAACTGCACACAGTATTCCAAATGAGGTCTCACCATCGATTTATATAGGGGCAATATGATATTGGCTGATCTGTTTTCAATACCCTTCCTAATAATCCCCAGCATAGCATTGGCCTTCTTTATTGCAGTCACACACTGTCTCAACATTTTCAGTGAGTTATCTACTACAACTCCAAGATCTCTCTCTTAGGTGAGGGAAGGCTGAGGAAATCTGGTGTGCTGCTGGTAGAAGACGTTTTGAGTGCCAGGCCGGTGTAGGGTCATCCAGATTCAGCTTCCGTGGACTGAAGGGCGGCAGCAGAGGAAGAATCCACAGGGGGAGTCTCAGAGCCATCTCCAGATTTCTGGGGCGGGCAGAAGAAGGTGGATGCCTGTAGGGAGGGAGGTTGTCTTCAGAGCTGGCCAGAAAAGAGTGAGTGATCTCACTGGAGGATGTTCAGGTTTCTATCTCTGAAGGGACAGAGTGGAGCAACCTCACTGAGGCGAGACTTCTTTGCCTTTCTGGGGTAGATGAAGGTGAAAGGGCACTGTGGGAGGGGGTTAGAGTTTTTGACTGGGGAGACCTGGGTTGAAATCCCGACTTGCAGTGGAGTTGGCTGGACGAGCTTGGGCCAGTTATTCTTTCTCAGCCCAGTTTAGCTCACAGATAGGGTCGCCAGTCCCCAGGTCCCAGTGGGGGATCCCCCAGTTTCGGGGGCTTCTCCCCACTGCAGACCAACTGGCTGGTGGGGGAAACCCTGCCCCTAAACAGGGATGTCACATGTGACATCCCCAGCATGATGATGTCACCCGGAAGTCATCACTTCAGGGACATCGCATGGGGGACACTCTGGGTTTTGGGCAAACTCTATGGTTTTTGACCAGATTTACCATACAGTTTGCCCAGAAACCAGTGTTCCCTGTGCGATGTCCCCACCCCCCCCCAAAATGCCCCCCCCCGCTGAATCGATGTCCCCACCCACCCCCAAAATGCCCCCCCCGCTGAATCCCCCTGCCGGACAGATGGGGGGACCTGGCAACCCTACTCACAGATTTGTCATGAGCATAACATGGGGGAGGAGGTAGCTTTGATCACATGAAGCTTCCTTATCTTGAATCAGACCTTTGGTCCATCAAAGTCAGTATTGTCTACTCAGACTGGCAGTGGCTCTCCAGGATCTCAGGCAGGGGTCTTTCACATCACCGACTGCTAGATCTTTTCCACTGGAGGTGCCATGGATTGAACCTGGGACCTTCTGCATGCCAAGCAAATGCTTATACCACTGAGCCAGAGCCCCTGTGTGTTCCTCTGAGCCAGTTTGGTATAGTGGTTAAGTGCGTGGACTCTAATCTGGGAGAACTGGGTTTGATTCCCCACTCCTCCACTTCCACCTGGCAAGCCATAGCTCTGATAAGTGCTGTCCTTGAAAAAAGAGCAGTTTCTGTCAAGAGCTCTCTCAGCCCCGCCTACCTCACAGGGTGTCTGTTGTGGGGAGGGGGAGGGAAAGGAGTTCGTAAGCCGCTCTGTGACTCCCTTGGGTGGTGAAGGGAGGGGTATAAATCCAATCTCTTCTCTTCTTCCTTGGAGGAAAGTCAGGATAAGAATTCACTAAATAAATAAACAACCCTCTCAGTGGGAAGGATAATAAATTATGTGACAGTTATCTGATATGGATTAGCACCTTCATGAATAGATGTGAGGGTTTAAAAAAAAACCCAACTCTAGAAAAGCTTTGGGGACCCTATTTGGATGAAAAGGAAGCCTAGAAATAAAAATAAATAAATAAATAGAAAACAGGAAGGCGGTGGGGGCAGAGAAAACAGATAAAGTGGCTGACTCCTGGTGTCTTTTTCCATTTTCAAAGCCATAACCTGTCCACAGAATGTTTCCGAGAACTCTGTTCTGGACCCCAAAAGGGAGCGCTATGTCTTCAAGGATTCTGTGAAGGTGACCTGCATAGAAGGCTACGTGATTGTGACAGTAAGTTCACACTTAACATCGTTAAAGCTATTTCCCAACCCTGCTTGGGATCCTATTGCGATGATGGCTTTTCGTGCTGTGTCTTGCGGAATCTGATTTCTAGAAGGTTAAGAGAGGATTATTTCTGCCTTGGTGTCCGGTGCTCTGGTCCAAAGATGGACAGGTAACTCAAACACATGCAGCTGCCTTATACATTGATCTGCGTAGTTTTCCCTAGCTGGGGCCAGTAAAGGTACAACTTTTTTCCAGTGAAAAAATGGCAGGGGGAGTAAAGGCTAAAATTTTCCCCCACACTGCTCTCCTCCTTGATAAACCTATCCCAGCAGCTAGGTCTCCAAAAGGAAAAAATAAACAATAAACAGGGAAGAAAACATATGGACAGCTTCAAAAGGGGACTGGATAAACATATGGAGCAGAGGTTCCTCAGTGGCTATTAGCCTCAAGGTATAGATGGAGCACTATATGTTGGGTTCCATGTCAAAGGGGAAGCCAGGGAGGAGAAGAAGAGATTGGATTTATACCCCGCCCTTCACTACTCAAAGGAGTCTCAGAGCA
>NW_015176102.1:18860-35387 GCF_001447785.1 Gekko japonicus | reverse complement strand
CTGTGAGGTAGGTGGGGCTGAGAGAGCTCTTCTGAGAACTGCTCTTGAGAGAACAGCTCTGAGAGAACTGGTGACTGATCCCAAGGTCACACCAGCAGCTGCATGTGGAGGAGTGGGGAATCAAACTCGATTCTCCCAGATTAGAATCCAGGGAGAGCATGGGGGCTCCACATTGGGCCCTGTGGGGGCAGCTGAAATGCCCAGGGGCCACACAGGACTCAGCGATAGAGTGGGGGTGGGATGGGATTGCCCCCATGAGTCCTGTGGCCCCCACATGGGTGTGTGTGTGTGGGTGGGTGGGTGGATGGATGGGTGGATGGACAGAGAGAGAGAGAGATAGCGTCTCTAAGATCGGTGTAACATGCCTGAGATCCCCCCTCATGCAATAAAGGAATGGAATTCTGATGTATTTTTCTCCCGTCGTAAATTGACTCTTAACACCTCTGACTTTTTCTTCAGCCACAAAGCAGCTTCACGTCCTTCAACTCGAGCTGTGAAAGCAACGGCGAGTGGAGGGGCTCACACCTCAAATGTGAACGTGAGTGCTCAGTCCGTCAGTGTTCCCCAGTCGGATTTCAGGTGATCCACGAGACCCATGCTGAGCAATGTTCCCTCTAAGCTGTGGAGTCCTGTGAGCAAAAATTCTATATTGCGAGCTCCTGGCATTAAAGTTGTGAATGGCCAATTTGGCTACTGCCTACATTAGTTTGCTCTGGAGCCATCTTTCCTGAGCTGAGTCAAAAATCTGTGAGCCAGAGGCTAAAAAATGGTGAGCTAGCTCACACTAACTCAGCTTAGAGGGAACACTGGTGCTGAGTGTGACAGGGAGAAATGTGGAAGGAGCCATTCTTCCCTTGAGGTTCTGAGCACACGTTGAAGAGACAGGCCACATTTCAGTTTTGAATCTGCACAGAATTCAGCACCTGGCCTCTTCAGCCACTGGAACTTCAACAAAGGAAACAGGGATTCTGATGTCTCTACGCTAATGTGCAGAGTAGGGGAAGGAAGCGGAGGAAGTCCTAATACAGAAAGGGGACTGTGACCTAATAGGCCAGGGGTGTCAAACATGTGACCCACGGGCCAGAAGTGGCCCGCCCAGGGCTTTAATCTGGCCCATGGCTCTCTTCCCCCCCACCCCCTGAGCTGCCGCGGAGTGCAGGGAAAAGAGGGCGGGGCTGCTTCCCAGTTCCCAGCCAAGTAGGTTGGGTAGAGTTGTTTATTCCCTTAAATCTGCTGCGTAAAGGGGAGGGAGCTTGGTCGTTAACACTGCTATACTTCGGGGCGGTTTTCTTTTGTATTGATTGCACTTGAGGCACTCTCAGAGTCTCCTGGAGCTGTTTCTTTAAGTCTGCTGTGCGTGGGGGGGAGGAAGAGTTTCGTTGTGGGGATGGGATGAGTTTGGTCGTTAGCACTGCTGCACTTCGAGGTAGTTTTCTTTTGTATTGATTGCACTTGAGTAGGGTCAGCCTCAAGAGTAGCCCTACGTAGAGTGAGCTACAGTAGTCCAACCTGGATGTGACCCTTGCATGAGTTACAATTGAGTGGAGGCAGGGGTTTTGGCCAGTATGCTTGTATCCACTTTCCTCCCTGTGTAGTGAGTGAATATGCAGGCGGGACGTGTGGATAGGGCTACTGCGCATACAGGCTGGAGCAGATGGCAGAGGGAGGGGGCTACTCGTAACATTATATTGATCTTTCTTACAGCGGCAGAATGTGGGGTGCCCGATGACGTTGAGAATGCAGATGTCCGTTACTTAACAGGACCTGGCCAGACTCAGTATCAAGCCGAAATCTACTATGACTGTCATACATATTACGCACTGAAGAAGAACGGAAGTGGTGAGTCCCTCACTTGTATACTGTACATACTGTCCATTCAGGGCTCAAAAAGACTATCCCAGGGATACCCAACTTTGTTAAATTTGTGGGCACTTCGCACATGGTGAAAACAGGTAGCTGGGACCAGCACAAAAGGCCTACATGGTGGGTCATTCACAAAATGTCGGGAGGTTCCAACCCCAGGCATCTTCTTAGGATGGGGGGGCATGTATTTCTCAGTGGATGCCCCCTCCCTGCAAAGACAAAGATGGTGCTTCCAGCATTCTTCTGAAGTGCCTCCTACACTGAGGAGGCAAAGGAAAGCCAGGATTGGCTCTTTTGTTTGGGCAAGAAGAGAGTAGGGACTAATGGATAGGTGGACCTGGAAATAGTATAAGGTATGGCTAGGCCTTGAATCCAGCAGTTGATAGGGAAGCTTCCACTTGGTACCATCTAAAATGAGTGAAAAACTCCCAGATGCTTCACAAAGACCCTGGGGCAATGTACAGAGAAGAGGGTTTTTAACACTGTTGTAAGACTCCTGGCTTACTTCCCCCCAAGATGGCTGTCAGCCTAACCTGAACAGACAAGTTCTCCCCAATGTGGTGTATTCGGACACAGTTCAATGTGTTTTTAGGCCTTCAGTGCAAAACGTAATGCACTGCAAACCTCTGGAATGCATACAGACAAAAACATTCTACTGTGTACAGTAGGGTTGCCAGGTCTGGGTTGGAAAATACATGGAGACTTTGGGGGTGGATCTGGGAGAGGGCGGGGGTTGTGGAGGGGGGGGGGCTCAGCATGGTCCAGTGCCACAGAGTCCACCCTTCAGAGCAGCCATTTCCTCCAGGGGAGCTGATCTCTGTCAGCTGGAGATCAGTTGTAAAAGCGGGATATCTCCAGGCCCCACCTGGAGGCTGGCAGCCCTAGTGTACAGACCTGTACCTGATCTAGGGACACACCGCAGCTTTTTCTTCACCTTGAACATTTTTTTTTAAACTTGCACCACAATGCGTTTTGCTTCCCTTGTGAAACAATCTCCGAAGATCCTGTTGGGCTGGCCTGAGTCTTGTGGGGCCTACCTTTTTTGTTTTGTTTACTGGAATACTCCACGGTCCACCAATAATTTTTAAATTGATATAAGAATGTAACAGCATAGGTCATTGGTGCTAGATGGCACTGAGTACGTACTTCCGCTTAAGAAGATGTCTTGCTAGATTAGATCAAAGTTTGTCTACGTAGGGATGCCAGCCTCCAGGTGGGACCTGGGGATCCCCCGAATTACAGCTCATCTCCAGACTACAGTTCCCCTGGAGACTGGAGAAAATGGATAGGGTGGACTCTGCAGCCCTGGACTCCACTGAGGTCCCTCCCCCTCCCCAAGCCCCGCCTTCCCCAGATCTCCAGGAGTTTCCCAACCTGGATCCAGCAACCCTACCCCTCAATCCCTCGCTGGAGGCCTGGGGGGGGGGGCTGTCAACACTATTTAGCCCAGCATTCTTTGTGAGAATCCTAAACAACCCTCTACGTAGCCCACCACAAACTGGCTTGTGATCCTCCAGTGGACCTTGATCTGTCTTCTGGCCACTGGGCTGTTTGGATATATACCCCCTGGATTAAAAACAAACAAACAGCAGTGAACTAATCACAATACTTCTTTGTTTCCAAAGGGATTCATCGGTGTTCTGCCACTGGGCAATGGGTAGATGAAAATGAGAAAGCAGAACTTCCCGTCTGCATCCCAGGTGAAAGGCCTAAATTTGTTTTCTCTCTCTCTCTCTCCCCCTCCCCACCTCTTTCTAAATGCAGATATGACTCATCTCAAGTTTCTATTGTAAAATATGGATCCCCACCGCTGCGCCGTTCTGGTTTAAAGAAGATGCCCACAACATTTTTAATTTAATGTAATTTTTAATTTAATTTAACTAATCACAATACTTCTTTGTTTCCAAAGGGATTTATCGGTGTTCTGCCACTGGGCAATGGGTGGACGAAAATGAGAAAACAGAACTTCCCGTCTGCATCCTAGGTACAGTGCCTAAATTTGTTTTCACTCTCTCCCTCTCTCTCTTCCCCTCCCCACCTCTTCTCTTTTCGTCTACTAAGAGAGTTCAGTCATTCATAATGGTTAAAAACATTAGTGTTAATAATCTGCAAAGCCTTGGCATCTAATTGGTATTAACCATTTGGGATTTTAGCAATCCTGGTCATTCTTTATCCAAGTCTCTTTGCAAGAGTGCCAGTTGGTCAGTCCTTTGGATGGCCCTTGTTACTAACTGGTTTGTTGAACATACCCTACCTTGTGGGTTTTGGAGGGCTGGGCACCAGAAGGGGCTACAGAACCTTGGGGAAATCACTGGGACATTTTCCACACAAACAGCTCTCCCCGCTCTTGCATCTGTATTCCTTCGCCTCTTCAGATGGTTTCCCCAATGGAATTTGCAGTCCGAGGTTTGACTTCTCTTGTGGCGCAGCTTCAGACTTCCCTGTCTCTGGGAATTCTGTTGCTGCGCCACAAGGGGGAGCAAACCTCGTTTTTGCATCTCGGGCTCCAAATTCCACTGCAGAAACCAGCTGAAGGGGCGAAGGAATAGAGATGCAAGAGCGGGGAGAGCCGTTTGTGCGAAAAACGTCTGAGCCACACCAAGAAGGGCAGTCCAAAATGGGATCCAGGCCATCCAGAGTCTCCCAATAAACTAGTACCTGGTAGCCTTTTACCTGATCCTAATGCACTCTGTCCTCAGTGCAGTTGATGGCATCCCGTGGTTCTTGCAGTTGTAGGGTTGAGCAGGGCCAGCTTACCCTGGCCTGACCCCCTGCTGGCCTCCCCGGGAGCCCCCCCCCCCGGGGCTGGTCTCCTCGGGCATAGGGGGTGAAGAGCCTCCCCTGGAGAGCCAGCGCGGCAGACCCCCGGTGAGACGACGACAATTACTGGCCCGCCACCGGCAGCCCCAAGCCGCCCGGCCGCCATCCCCCGCTGACGCGCCACCCCTCCGCCCGGATCTGGGGAAACCCGGTCTGCAGGAAAGCTGGGGTTGGAGGGAAAGTGGAATAAAAAAGGAGGCACGCACGGGTCCCACGGGGAGGGAAAGGAGCATGTCGAGAGTGCCTTCTCAACGTTAAGACCTAGAGTTGCGTTCCGTTAGGCTGCCATCAACTGAAAGGGAAACAACGGTTTGCCCAAAGCCTGCAGAGAATGGCGGATTTACAGAGAACGAGGGGTAAAATACGATGGCTACTTCCCAGCATAGGCACTTGAGTGAATAACTACTTAACGTTTATATAGTGCTTTTTCTAAGTGCCCAACACACATGTAGGAAAGCCGGGGGGGGGGAAGTAGAATTAAAAAGGAGGCAGACACGGCCCCTGCAGGGAGAAAAAGGCGGGCCCAGGTGGGAAGAAAAAAGACCCAGGCAGAGGTTCCGGGGGTGGGGAACTAAAGCCTGTGCCTTCAGCAGGGAGCTGAACTGGAAACCGTCTGGGTCTCAACAAGGGGGTCGCGGAGCTTAAACTGGGATTTGGATTTCGACAGAAGCCCTTTTGCTTCCCCGGGGAGCTCTGGCTTCCTCCCTGGGAAGGGGAGCGTCGGGTCGAGCGTTGGCTTCCCCAAGCCGCCTGGCCCCCCTCCCCCACCGATGCGTCAACCCTCCCCCCGCCTCGCTCTCCGCCTCCTGGCCTACCTCAACCCCGGGCGCCACGGGAAGGGAAGGGAGCTGCGCGCATGGCTGCCCAGGACTGCCGACCGGCCATGGGGGGGGGGGGGGGTCGAGCCGTGTGCGGAATTCTGTCGGCTGCAGTGGATTCGGGATTTCCTTCTTTCCAGGCCACGCCTGGAGGTTGGCAACCCCATAATTGGGTGCGCGGGGGGGTGCCAGAAGGTAGCCCCGCCAAGGGCGCAAAAAAACCTCGGGCCGGCCCTGGGGTTGAGGGTTAGGGTTCTTGCGGGCCTCTGTAAGTTCTGAGAGCTTCCATGCCCCAGACAGGTGTCCATCGATCACACGGATACCTGGCACTGCATGTGAGCCCATGAACTGGGTAAATCAGGGCAGAGGGCAGGTTGATCCCTGTCCCTGGAGGTATCACACTGGATACCCTTTAATTTTCAACCATGTAGTAAATAAGCAGCGCAGGCGAACCCGGTCTCATCAGATCTTGGAAGCTAAACAGGGTCACCCCTGGTCAGTATTTGGATGGGAGACCACCAAGAAGTCCAGGGTTGCTACACAGCGGCAGGCAACGACAAACTACCTTGCCTGGGAAATCCCACAGGTTGCCATAAGTTACCCGTGACTTGGCGGCACTTGACACACAGACATACAGTAAATATAAGCGGTTTGGGTCATTTCATCTGTTTTTCTGTGACTTGCCCATTTAAATGTTTGCCCTGTCGTTCTAGCCTGTGGAGTTCCTCGTAACCCCATCCAAAATACCGGAAGGATTTTCGGAGGCACAAGGGCTGAGCATGGAAACTTCCCTTGGCAGATCCTCTTCGCCAACCCACGAGCTGGCGGGGCTCTCATTTCCGACCGCTGGGTACTCACAGCTGCTCACGTGCTGGACGAAAACTGGAACCCAACCATGTATGCTGGGCTGCTCACAGTTGGCCCACAGACCATGCAGACTGCCAAGCCACTAGTTGTGGATGAGGTGTTTGTTCACCCCGGCTGGAAAGAAGCTCCTGGAGAATCTCGGACAGACTTTGATAACGACATTGCTCTGGTGAGGTTGAAGAAACCTGTGAAAATGGGTCCCACCATCTCAACCATCTGCTTGCCTTCTGCATCCCCAGAATATGACCCCCCGGAGAGGACACTGGGCTACATAACTGGGTGGGGCAGGACAGAAGACAGATCGAGGAGCGTCATTCTCAGGAAAGCCTGGATCCCAGTGGCGAACATGGAGCAGTGCCGAAGAGCGAAGCCTGAATCTCCTCTGGACCTCTCGGCCTACAGATTTACAGACAACATGATTTGTGCCGGGGATGGCCACGGTGACAGCTGTTCCGGGGATGCTGGTGGGGCCTATGCCATTGTTGACCCCCACAAGGAGACGCGCTATTACGTGGCTGGCCTAGTTTCTTGGGGAGCAAAATGTGGCACTTACGGGCTTTACACCAAGGTGGCCAACTATGTAGAGTGGATCGCAGAGGTCATGAGCCGGCAGCCGGCAGAAGAAGAAGACGAATAGCCCCAGGCCACCTCGGGATACCATCTCCTGTAGCACCCCACTGACGAGTTAGATGAATATCTGTTTAATGCCTTGAAACAGCCTTTGCACTCAGCAATTCCAAAGCTGTATTCTGCCATAACCAGGAAGGGCTGAAGGTCTTATACCCAAAATGACATCCCGTATAGTTTACACATTAAAGAATCTCTAATTGGTACCAAGCAGTTAACATCATACAAGCATAATTTGACTCAGTACATCTCTCAGTGGTATCGGGAATTACATTTGCTTATCTGCTCTTCAGAGCAATGGAACATTAGGGAACACTGAGAACCTTTCTGACCTTAGTGAAGCAAGTCTCTCTTTCCCTTATTTCTGGGGAGCTAGGTGATAAGAGTTGTGATTCACATTCAGCTTTGCGCTTGACGTCCTTGCAATTTCTTAAATATACATTCCATTCTTATTGCATCCTGATTCTATCCCCAGAGGCCTCTCATAATGCTTTTCCTTAATATATAGCTTCATATACAAAAAGTGCAGTTATAAAATATATATTCTACTATAAGCTTCTCTGATCAGAAGATTCTAGGTTACATACCAAGATTATTATAATTAAACTTTTGAAGGCACAGTGACAGCTGTCAATATGTAGAAATGTCAGATCCCACATTCAGAAATCACATTCATTGTTCCCTTGTCCTACAGTCTGAAGCAGCAGAACATATGTAGAGTGGCACCTTTAAGACCAACAAAGGTTTATTCAAGATATGAGCTTTCGTGTTCATGCACACTTTTTCTAAATACAATGAAATAGGAGGTAAGGTTCAAAGTTAGTGACAGGCTGAAAGCGAAATTGTTGAATTACAAGTTATTACAACACTCAGAACAAAAACCTCCCCAGGACTCAACAGGGATATTGGTTTCTTATCTCATTGCATATGCTAACTCATTCAGTCCTCACGTATGTATTCTCACACAGAGGGACTATACATCCTCTGTATTTTAGTGTAATGTTACATGTTAATTTGCTGTTCGGCCCAGTGTTCCCTCTAAGCTGAGTTAGTGTGAGCTAGCTCACAGTTGTTTAGCTTCCAGCTCACACATTTTTGTCTTAGCTCAGGAAGGATGGCTCCTGAGCAATCTACTTTTTGCAGTAGCCAAATTGCTTGTTCACAACTTTAATGCCAGTAGTTCATAAAGTAGAATTTTGCTAACAAGACTCCACCACTTAGAGGGAGCATTGGTTCAGCCCATCTATAATTTTGAACCTTACCTCCCATTCCAATGTATTTGAAAAAGTGTGCCTGCACTCGAAAGCTCATACTTTGAATAAACCTTTGTTGGTCTTAAAGGTGCCACTGGGCTCTCAGTGTGTTCATGTAGGAAAATAGATTTTGTCATTTTATTGCACTTGCTTATTCTTGCCTTCTGCTGAAGCCTGAACCACTTTTTAAAATCTTTTCAATAAAGCCCGTTACTTTTATTGGTGTGGTCTGATGCGTCCAAACCCAGTCTCGGTCAGAATATCAGAAGGAGATTTGGTCCAGGTCTGGGGGCAGGGGAATCAAATCATCCTTGCAAGGATGCGGTGGGTCGGAAACCCCCGTCTTTGACACTCTGTCGGGGAGAGAAGTGGGAGGCTAGAAAAATAAGCTACCAAGGCACCAAATAATTTTTGCCTGTCAGAGCAGGCCCTCCAGGCTTGAGAAGCATCAGGAAACTTCAAACAGCCTGTCTGGAAGACCAGTCCGCCCAGGCTATCGAAGGTGAGGAGATGCCAACAAAGGGGCAGAACCCGCATGGGCGAGCAGGATGTTCAAAAGAGGGCAGATGTGGTGGAAACGATAGCAGCAGATGCTTAGGACCCAGCCCATGGCTGGGGAGCAGCTGTGGGCCTGGAGGCAAGCTTCAGCAAGGGAGAGCCTTGGGGAGGGCAAGAGAAGACCAGACTAGTCCCTGAAGGCTATAGAGTTCACCCGAAGAAGGTGTATATGGCTGAACACCCACGGTCTCTTCCTAGCTGCCCCAGAACACTCTCCAACTTCTACTGTCTGCTGCAGCTCTTTCCCCTCCGGCCAGCAGGGATCCTCAGGACTGTTGTGTTCCTCAACCCAGAAAATCTTGAGGAGGTGGAACAAGACAGGCCTCAACCAGAGCTGTGAAACAAGAGGAAAACTGACTGCTTGGGCAGGATGTCCCCCCACTGCCTGTTTACCTTTCTCAAGGAAACACAAATGCCAGGTATTTTTGGCGGGGGTGTGTGTGAGCGCCTTCTAGCTTTGCTCAGAGTTCCTGCTGCTGCTTTCAGGACTGGTTCCAAACCCTTTGCCCCTGAAGGTGTTTCTCTGGGCCCTTCCCAAAAGGAAGACAACGACTCATGGGTTTAATGGACAATGATTATATTAGGATCAACATTCTACAAAAGCAGAAGGTGCAGCGTGAGAATTAGGCAAGGGCAAGTACTGGGGGAAATGAAAAAGGCCGTGGTTGCATAAAAGAAGACAAGGCATTCATAGGATTCCCACCTCTGGCTTGGCGATTTGGGGTGGAGCTTGGGGAGGGCAGGGTTTGGGGAGGAGAGGAGAGGGACCTCAGTGAGGTAAAATGGCATCCAGTCTAGCCCCCAAAGCAGCCATTTTCTCAGGAGAACTGATCTCTGTCGTTTGGAGATGTTGTCATTCTGGATTATCTTCAGGCCCCACCTGGAGGCTGGAACCCTGAGCCCTTGGACCCATTCCCGGTCCTCAGCAAAATACATGGCAGACAGGACATTCAGGCTTGCCAAAGTATTTCAGCAAGAAGGGCAAATAATTCATCCCTTTAAGCTACAACCATTCTGGGCTTCCGGTTTTTGGCGACGTGCAAGTGGGTGCGCTCCATCATTGCTCTGATGTGAGCGGCCAGCAAACGTGCTGATGGGGAGGGATCCAAATTGATCTTGGACTCCCGCAACCCTTTGTAGGAGGGTTGCAGCCTGGGACGTGAGAATGCCAAGGGATGGAGGCAGCTTTTTGCCCCAATAGGTCCTTGTGGCACGGAGCCAGCAATGGTACCTAGAGGCACACGCCGGACCAAGCACGCAAGAGATCCTCCTGAACCAATCTTCCCTACCACAGAAATAAATGCAAGTAAGAATGGGAGTAAACTTATGATTTAGCGAGTCTCCACTTGATTGCTGGTAGTAAAGCCAACCTGAAGCCCCAAACAAGCAGCGTGGGAGGGGAATCCCCATCCTGAACAGACTGAGTTAAAGCGGGAGGTGAGGGCGGCTTGAAAAGAGCAAATGGTGACAGAGTGAGGTGCAGATTAGCTAACAAACAAGCAATATTTCTAGACTTAAAGAGGCCTTAAGAGACTTTTTAAAACTTCCTACTAAGTAAAAATAATGACACAGCGTGCAGAAAAAATGGTGGCAAAAGCGAAACTTACAGGAGCAACCAGCTCATCGTTTCCGGTTACCAAACCGGAAACAGACAGACTTCCCCAAAATGATTGCTGCAATCCTGCGCCCTCTAGTGGACCAGATGACCACTCCCAACCAGAAAATGGATATGATGTACAAGGAACTTCAAGATTCTTAAAAAAAAACAGAGAAGATAAATAAGAAACTGAAAAAAGTTGATCTTAAGTCCAAAAAGTTTGAACAAAGACTGGAGGTGGTGGGAAAAGATAAAATCTCTGAGAGAAAAAGAAAATCTCTGAGAATCACCAATTGCTATCCCTCCAAATGGAAAAATCAGCATATGTCCTGAGATTTCAGAACATTTCTGAGCAGAAAGGTGAAAACCTGAGATTTTAAGCAAAGAACTGGCCCCCGTGGTAGGCTTAACAGCAGAAGCGATACAAAATGACATGGATATAGTAAACCATACATATCCAGAATATATAAAGAAAAATAAGCTGCCCGGGGAAATATTTGTTAAATTCTCAAAAAAGTCAATAAGAGACTTAATCCTGAAAGTGACAAGCGGAACTGTTTTGAAAATCCAAGGAGAACAAACTAAAATTTTAAAAGACATTCCATTTGAGATCAGAAAAAGAAGAAGACAGTACAGAGACCTGGCATGGTTTCTTCAAGAACACAACACCCCATACAGATGGTTAACCCCGGAAGGGCTTACTTTCAACTTCAACGGCAAAAAAGAAAAAAATTGACTCTGTCTTCAAAGCGAAAAAACTTCTTTAGCACCAACAACAAGATAAAGATGGATCTGAGAAACTGGAGGATGACAAAGATGCAGAAAAAGAAGACAAAACTGAGGAAAGTTCTATCAACTCTTCGTCGGCTGAATCCTTAGATTTTGAAGCGGAACTAGGGGCTACGACTCTTAAGCCGCCCCAAAATAAAAAGGACTTTGAAAAGAAATGTAGAGGAAGGAAATAAGTAAAATAATGAAACTCTAATGGTCTGATAATTATCAGGAACTAATAACCCTAAACTAAGAAGCATACACTCTAACCAAATTTGTTTGTGAACACTCGCTCAGTCTTCTATATAACTATTGTATTAACTCTCATGAATTACTACTTTGACAATAGGGAATAATCCTTACTATAAACAATTGTATTAACGATCTCTTGCTACTCGTAGTTTTAGTTTGTTCCCATCCCCGAACCCTATAGGTGTGTAGTTTAGAAAAGCAATTAAAATGTTTTTTAAAAAGAAAAGCTACAACCATTCTAGCTTCCAGGATGTGAGGGCGATCTGGCTGCAACATCTGTCACCCCATTGATCATCAGGGTTGATTTGGCTGATCTGGCTGGCTAGGCAGGTGTCCCCTACCTCCCTCACCGCTCCATGTGCGTCCCTCCCGAAGCTGCGCGCTCGGTGGAAGAGGACGACCATCCCAGATAGAAGGAGTGTACCGTTCTTCGGTCAAGGGTATACGATAGCTGCGCTCCCCTGCTAGAACCTCCAAACCATTCTAGCTTCCAACAGCTATTACCTCTGTAATACTCTGGCCTGGAAAACAGTGTCCTGTCCCTTTAACAGAGGTTTGATGCACAGAAAGAGGATTTCCTTGGCCCAGAACTGAATAACATCCCCTTAAAAACGCTGCAGCTCAGACTGATATTATGGGGACAGCTGGAGGGATGCAGCTAACTTGGCAACCCAAAGTCCTCCCAAGCCTGTCAGTGTGTTTGTTTAGAAAAATGCCTATTTGGCCTCCCCAGAGAACCATCTGGAGGCCATAGATGGAGGGAAGGTTCTAACTCCAAAGAGCGTTGATCCCGGTTGCCGTGGCTCCCTGCCCAGGGCTCCGAGACCCTCAGAGCACCCAGGAGCTCCAGGGAGGCAGAACCCTCTTGGTTCAGCTCACTCCTCTGCTGCCCACAGGGGCTGCTGGCCTGGCGACCCCCCTTCTCCAAGGTCTGGGCAGAGGCCTGGGTACCATTTCTGACTCTTTGTGTCCTCTTGGTCCCCCCAGCTTCTCTCCCAAGCGGACAAAGACCCTGTCCTTGTGACACTCCTCTTTGCAGGGCTCCAGTTCTGGCCACAGGGCCTCCAGCTTCCCCCTCGTTTGGGCACTTCTGGTGCCCGTTTATGGCTCTCGGTATTCTCTTCCTGAGACACGAGCGCTTCTGGCCTGGCCGCATTTACTTCCCACAGAGCCAATACCTGGACCCTCTCTGCCTCACGTCAGGATTGCAACCTGAAGGGATGGGGATGGGGTTGTCAGCCTCCAGGTGGGGCCTGGAGATCTCCTGGAATTACAAGTGATGTCCAGACTACAGAGAAAGCGGCTGCTGTGGAGGGTGGACTCTGTGGCATTATACCCTGCTCAGGCCCCTCGCTTCCCCCAAACATCAGCCTCCCCAGACTCCACCCCCAAATCTCCTGGAATTCTCTAACTTGGGGTTGTTGGCAACCACAGTCTCCTGTCCACTTAACAGAGGTTTCCTATCTGGAATGGGGCCGCTGAAGCTCTTCTTGGCCTGGAGCTCAATAGCATCCCCTGAGAAATGTTGCAGCCCAAGCTGGTATTAAAGGGACAGCTGGAGGGACGTACTTAAAACCTGGCAAAGCAAAGTCCTCGAAGCCCCGCCAGTGTGGTTATTTAGAAAAAAAGTACCTTTGCCATCCTTCCGGAGATTCTGGTGGAGGAGGTGGTGGTTGGAGGGAAGATTCTAGATTCAAAGGTGATAATCCTGGTTGCCGCGGTTCCCTGCCAGGGTTCCAAACATCATCCAAGGGTGTCAGTAGCTCAAGGGAGGCCCGCCCCGCTTGTCTGCTCCTCTCCTGCCCACAGGGGCTCCTGGCCTGGCACTCCACTTTTCAAAGGGCAGGGCAGAGGCCTGGGTACCATTTCTGACGCTTTGGCCGACCATTTCTCTCCCAAGGTGGCAAAATCTGTGTCCTCAGAACACCTATATTTGGGGGGCTCAGGGTCTGGCCACGGCCTCCAAGTCCCCCTCCTTCGGGGGCTTCTGCTGCCTTTTTATAGCCTATGGGGGCTGGGGGTTGTGCTCCACAGACACCAGCACTTCTGGCCGGGCCCCATTTACTTCTAGCTGGACTCGGAGGAGAACTGAGCTAACACCCTGTCCTGGCCCCGGGGGGAGGGGGTTAGTATAGCTGCTTGTAGATTCTTAATTTTGCATCTTGTTGTGGGGCACCCATTTTGGAGCTGTTGCTGCTGAGGTGCGGCTTTGGACTGGGGTATAGCATCAGCTCCTTTGCAGGCCAGAGCCCTGAGCTGGCAGAGGTAGGGTCTGGGACAGTCCAAATCTTATTCTTTTTATTATTATTATTCCCTGCCTGACTTGGAGGATATCTGAGAAAAAGGCTTCCCAAAAACCTGCCCCCATCTATGCATGGGGGAGAAGAAAACTTGGACATGAGGCCCTATGGGGGGTGGGTCAGCAGGTGCATTGCACCGGGGCCCTTGGGCCCAGAGGGGCCCCAAATGTAGCCCAAGAGTTTCCTGGAGTCCCATAAAAATTTGCATATGAAGACTAGGATTTATATTTTATGTTGCTGGCCTACATAGCATAGTTTTATCCTTTACTTTGTTGTTATATTGTGTTCTCAAGATCTTCTTCCACTAGGGGCAGCATGGACCAGAAGATTATGTGACTCTTCCAGCCAGGCAGACGGAATGTTTAGGCTGGTGGCCATTGTTGTAGTGGAACTGCTGCTGTATTAGTACATTCTAAATCCATCTTCAAAGAGCAACTTTGGGCATATAAGTTGAAAGGCACCTGCTATCTGGGACAGGAGTTAACACCATCTTAGAAGCACCAATGAAAACTGAAGATGTGAAATGGTACAATATTTTAAAGCGCATCATCAGTCTTGTACTCTTCTTGGGAGACCGTGGTCTGGCTTTTAATGGTTCATCCCACCGTCTTGGCAATTCAAACAGTGGAAACTTTCTAGGACTCATAGAACTACTCTCTAGGTGGGACTTCATCCTTCAGGAGCCCATGCTAGGTGTACAGGAGGCGCAGGAGAGGGGTGAGCGACTTCAAATTCATCATCTGTCTCCTGACTCACAAAATGAATTTATCGGAGAATGCTCAAATCTTGTGAAACAACATATTTTGCTTGCAAGGCAGTCTGCAAAGTACTTCGCAGTAGTAATAGATGCCACACCAGATTCCTCACATACAGAACAAACAGCATTTCTTTTGAGATTCATAATTTTAAAAGAAACACGGTATGAAATTCAATAAAGATTTCTCAAGTTTGCAGATTGTAGCAGCAAAAGAGGGGAAGAAATTGCTCAACTGATGACTGATAGTTTGGAAGAACATGCTATTCCTCTCGATGACTGTAGAGCTCAAGCTTATGACAGTGGACCAAATATGGCTGCCTGATAACAAACCTGATGCTAACTTGCTAGAAATGGATGACACAGTTGATTCACCAGAAGGAGCCTGCTTCAGAAAATCCATTTTTTATGTTTTGGTAGACAGTGTTATAGCAGGATTAATTGTAAGATTCAATTGTAAGATTCACCATGTCTAAAAGTGACTTCAAAGGAAAAGCTTTATTTTTATCAAAACAATATCCTGATGACCTTAATGATGAGGATTTTTTGCCAGAAATGCAGCATTTACCTTCAGTACAGAAGTCAAATTTTGGAAAAGCACAACTAAAACCATTGGATCTGTTGAACATCTTAACAGAATACAGACTTGGTGACCTGTTTCCAAATGTTTATGTCAGCAATACGAACTCTTTGAACAGTTCCCGCAACAGTAGCTTCTGCAGAGAGATCATTTAGCAAACTCAAGCTGATGAAGAATTTTTTGAGGTCTCAAGAACCTCTTGTGGATTTGGCCAGGCTGAGTATTGAATCAAACATTGCCAGAACAATTAATTTTGGTGTGGTCATTAGAAATTGTTCACCAAAAAAGGCAAGGAAAGCTCATTTTTCAGTAAACACAAAGCCTATTTTTTAACCTTTGTTGACCTTATGCTTAAAACCATTGTGGATTCTTTTCTTTTCTTTTTTTTAAAAAAGGAGATTGGATTTATACCCCGCCCTTCACTACCCAAAGGTGTCTCAGAACAGCTTACAAACTCCTTTCCCTTCCCCTCCCCACAACAGACACCCTGCGAGGTAGGTGGGGCTGAGAGAGCTCTTGACAGAAACTACTCTTTTTCAAGAACAGCTCTTATCAGAGCTATGGCTTGCCCAAGGTCATCCAGCCAGGTGCAAGTGGAGGAGTGGGGAATCAAACCCGGTTCTCCCAGATTAGAGTCCGCACACTTAACCACTACACCAAAGATAGTTAATGGAGCAGGAAAGGGGCCCTGAAAAAATTTTTTGCACCACTTCATAAAATTCCTCTGAGGCCCTGCTGGACATAGCAGACCATCAGCTGAGAAACCTCAGAAGCTTATGGAAGCGGAGACTGTCCTGTCTGCAGACTCTGACCGCTGGCAAAGGTGAGTCCCGCCCCCCATCCCAATCCCTACCAAAGTGCCTGCAGCCCTCCAGCCTGGCCTAGTTGGAAACAATCCCTGTATCAAGGCTTGTGTGAAAGGGGGGTGGTGGTGTTCTGACTGGGAAGAACAGGATTCCCCAAAGACCACTCAGCTGACCTAAACACCCGTGCCTGTGACAGTCACTGGGGAAACTCTGGGTGCAATGGGAGATTTCTGCAGACCTCATGGAAATCCGTGATGGCTCCAAAGCTGGTGACAGACGATGGCACTCTACTAGAGTTGGCAACACTAGAGGGCATTTGGAGCTGGATCGGTAAACAGAGAGGCAGACATCCGTGGGGGGGGGGGGCGGCGGCGTCGGCAGCGTTCCTACTGCCCCCCTGGGGTCAGGCCAGGGAGAGGTTTCGGGGGGCCCAGAAGTGGACCGGAATCCAGTTTGGTTCTTGGGATGAAGTTTTTAGAAACTTAAGAATTTAAAGAACAGCTCTTGGGTATAGTTTATATCCAGCTGTTGAATCCATAGCTAGTGAGAGATTAAAACAGACCTGAAGCACAGCTATGAACCGAAACATGTTTTGAGATGTCGGCAGTTATCATAGCTGTCCAGTAGGTGAAGCCCCTGACTGGTGAAGTGGGGGGGGGGG
>NW_015176102.1:6966-18840 GCF_001447785.1 Gekko japonicus | reverse complement strand
CCTTCCCTAAGAACAGACATTGTAACGAAAGGCTACAACCTGCTGGCATTTGGCCTGCCCTTAACGAGACACAATAGTCCTTGAACAGACTCTTTCCACCTTGTTCCTTCTGCTTTCTGACTGTAGACATGAGAAATACCGTCCTGAAGATGACCTCAACACTAGACTGAACGGTGGTCTCTGGAGGATGGCACATGGAATACCTCTGAAGTTTAAAAAAGAAAAGCGACTGGCATCTTGCTCACAGGGAAGTGGGGAGACTTGTGGCACTGGTGTGCGAGCGGGATAACAACTGTGTTTTTCTCACTGTGTGTATGTGTGTGAGAAGATGCGCTTGTTCACTCCTGTGCCCTGAATGTGGGCAGCCTGGCACTCCCAGTTCTTATTTTCTTCTTGCTCATCTTTGGGATGAGAGCCAGGCTATGGGGATGCATTGGGATGTTCCTAACGGGAAGTTCAACCTGGAATTCCCTGTTTTGTTCTGGTTTGGGGACATGCAAAAAAAAAGACCCCCCAATACTACTGAAATGCTGCAGATAACACGGTAGGTACAAATAATGATTATAGGTAGACAGTGTGTTTTCTCAGAGGAGTAGCACTAAAAAAAGAAATTTCTTCTCATCATCTATTTTAAAAAGACATTTCTTACAGCAAGAAAATCAGAAAACTATATGACATTTTAAAACATGGAGCACACACAAAAAAAGCAAAGGGTATTAAAAATTCTACCCAAATGCCAGACATACATCCGGGCAGAGGTCTAAGCTAGAACGTAAGAGCCATCTAGTCCAACATCTGGTCTCACACAGTAGCCAACCATTTCGTTTAGATGGCCAACAACAGGTCATAGAGGCTGAGGCCTTCCCTGAAGTTGCCGCCTAGATCTGGGATTCAGAAGGTTAGTGCCTCTGACTGAGGAGGTTCCCCTCTGTCACCATGGCTAGTAGCCATTGATAGACTTATCCGCCATGAATGTGTATAATCCCCTTTTAAAGCTGTTTATTCCTCTGGCCATCCTCTGGCAGCAAATTCCATATTGTAATCATTCTCTGTGTAAAATAGTATTTCCTCCTTTTGTCTGTCCTGAACCTATTGCCCATCAGCTTCATTGGATGCCCTCAAGTCCTAGTATTTTGGGAGAAAAAATTCTTCTTCATTGCAGTCTCTCTCATCTGGTGCGGAGGAGGAATCCACAGGAAAGCACACGTGCTCCTAAAACAGGCACAGAAAAGCACATCTGGTGGAGAAGAGGAGAGTTCCCTTCACAGGAGGCCTGGCAGGGCATGGAGAGGTCACATTCCCTGGGCATGTTCCTTCTCCCACTGCCTCTGGGTCATGGAAAATGCAGCTTTTGGGCTGCTGGGCTAAGGTGCGTTTGGCAAGGGCAGGTCCCCATTGGTTACATGATAAACCAATTGCTGAGAAACCTCCTGACATTGCCACGTTGCTCCCCAAAGCAGCCCACAGCCCAACTGATTGAGAGGAAGGCCCCTTGTCCACTGAAGGTTCTACACACCCTCCTGGAAACACCACAAGACCCAGGATTCCTTCCCCCGATAACCAAGGTCAGCTTCCTGCACTCACATTCTTGAAATGCCAGGCATGGGAAGAGAGGACCCAGCTGGGGACCCAAAACTACAGCGACAACAAGGCAGAGACCATCTTTGGCTTCTTCCAAGTCAATGGAGTTCGTCCTTCCTCCCCTTCGGGGCTGAGGTCCCTGTCCTCAGTAGAGAAAGCGCCGCTGAACACAGCTGTCTCTCTCTCGGACACTTCTAGCATTTGTATAGAAACAGCTGTAATTTCCCTTACAAGTTAAGCCTGCATCCTTCCTCTTGCTATCTCGAGTCGTTGACTGAGGTCCCTGTCCTCAGTAGAGAAAGCCCCACTGCACACAGCTGTCTCTCTTCAGGTGATCACAAATCCATAATTCTGTTTCTTGCCTCTGCAAGGTGCTGCCCACAGCTCCTTGGGATGGGCACGGAGGGGAAGACAACGGATGGAGAGAGAAAGGTCAGGAGGTGATCCTGCAAAGGTCCAGTGTTCCCCTCAACAGAATGCAGAGGACTACTTCAAACAGACTCAGGAACAGCCAGGCTGAAGGGAACGGAAGACATTGCTGAGGAAGCCCTCAGGAGACACGCCAGCCCACGTGAGAGCAAGCCCACCTCCAGCTGAGAGCTGCCTAATTTATAAGGGGCGGCAGAGAAAAGACCCCTGGAAGGCTACAGGCTTGGTGCCCCCAGGACCCCCCAGCAAGGATGACCCCACCCTCTAGCTATGAAGGAGCTTCTGAGCTCTGGAGGAGGAACATCAGTGGGGGGGGGGAAGGAATCACCCCTGGCCTTTCAGTGGGGGGGTCCCTCAGCTGTCTTCAGCAACTGCCCCTCCCTCTTTGGCCTCACAGGGCCTGCCTGCTCTGCCCACACACCCCTCTCCCTGGTTCCCCCCTTCACAATCTCTCACCTGAACTACTTCAGCCAGTAGGAGCTCCACAGTCTCCACGGAGGCTCGGTGGGGGGGGGGTCCCTCAGCTGTCTTTTGCAACTGCCCCTCCCTCTTTGGCCTCACAGGGCCCGCCAGCTCTACCCACACCCCTCTCCCTGGTCCCTCTGCCACAATCCCTCACCTCAGCTATGTCACCCATGAGTCAGGAGCAGGAACTCCACAGTCTCCACGGAGGCTCTCCTCCTCCCGAACGCCTGGCTGGAGGGGGAGGGGAGTGTAAGGGCCATGCCGCATTGTCCCTGTACAAGAGGAGCCATCCCCAAGTGAAGGAGGGTCCTGTGAGGACATCCAGCCAGCTCCCCCAGCGTCCACCCAGAGATGGCAGTCCCTGCCCACACGGACCTCCACCAGCCCCCTTGCCAATCCCCCCCCAGCATGCAGCCACAAGGAGGGGGTTTTCCAAGCTCCCACGCCTCGAGCCCTTCCTCACCTGTAGCCTGCCGGGGGGCAGCATCCATTCGGGGCGGGTCAGTGCAGGCCCCACTGAACCACGCAGCAGAAACTCTCGCATCTGGAGCCAGGCAGGAGCTCATCAGTTCTGCTGAGGCCGGCCTACAGCTGGCCCCATGATGAGACTTGGATGCAGCAGCCGACGGAAACATTCACCCGCTCCCCAAGGAGATCGGGATGATGCTCATGGGGTCATTTCCCCCTGTGGACACATGGCTCCCCCATGGAGGTGCCCACACAACTTGGCTCCGCAAAGGGGCCACAACCACACAACTTGTGCCACTTTGAGCTCTGTGTACGATGCCTTCCAGTTTTGTCCCTCAGACACTTTTCTCTGTTCTGGGGGTGCTGGGAGAAGTGTCTCTTCCTGCGTGTGCATGTGGGGGGGAGGGGAAGCCAACTCTCTGGAAATCCCCTCCCCAGGTCAACCTTCTGCTCTCCCCCTCCCCAACCGCCCTGCAGACTTCTCCCTTCCATCTCAGCTTTCAACTGCAAGACACTAGAAAGCAACACAAACACCTCCAACGGGGAGGGTCAGAATGAGTGAGGGATGCCGTGAATTTTGAGGTGAAGAGGTTTCAGGCGAAGAAACCACACTCATGAGCCGTGATCGCTCCTGAGCTGAGCCTTGCTCGCATCTGTTCGCCTTGCTGCCGTGTGCCTTGAGCAGTGGCTGAACAGCTTCGCAGCTGCGGACTAGTTGTGGTGCTTCCGTTTCATTTCCTTCTCCCTTTCCAGGAACTTTTGCATCTGTGCAGAAGGGGAAACTGAGGCTCCTCCAGATAAGCAACACCGAGGGAGGACGACAACTCCCATAAGGCTGCGTGGAAAAGCGCATGCGCAAAGGACCTCAACGATAACGCAGAATGAAATGAACACCACACAGTAAGCAGAAAAGCACACATTTATAGTCATGGTCAGACCAATTAATACGCTCAATGTTTATTTTTGTGACTGGCTGCTGAGTAGTGAGCAGAGATAACAGGTATGTCAGGGGGAGGGAGGACTCCCATTGGGATGTGTGAAATGCTGCCAACTGCATTATCCTGTCCGAATGTGCAAAAACTTACCTGGTGGAGAAAAGGGCACAAGTTGTGGTGCTTCAGTTCCCTTCCCTTCTCCCTTCTCAAGCTGCTTGTGCCATCTGTGCAGCAGGTGAGACTGAGGCTCCTGCAGATGATTCAATGACACGGAGGGAGGCCTAAAATCCCATTAAGGCTGAGCAAAAACAAGCATGTGTGGAAACCCTCAATGAGAAGAAAGAATGAAATGAGCACCAAATGATAAGACTTTTTTTTAAAAAAAACACAATTAACTATTACTGTCGGTCGGATCAGTTTGCTCTCTGTATTTTTTTAGAACTGGTTGCCATGTAGTGAGCAGTGACGGTGGGTCCACATGAGGAGAGGAGACCAGGACTACCATTGGGATGTGTGAGAACACATGTGAAAGAATGCCAGTTGTGCTGTATGAATATGCCAAAACTTACACAATGAAAAGATGTCAGAGGCTTGGAAACAGCCAAACTGCTTGGTGGAGAACTGGCCCTGTGCTCCCAACCAGAGGGCAGAACGTGAGGTGAAATGTCTGGCGTTTGAACATCCTTATTAAGGGTTCTCCTGGCTGGCAGATGGATCTTCACTGGAGGCGGCAGAGGGGGTGAAAGGGCTCAGGAACGGCCAGCGAGGTCAAGTCCCTCTACCCCTGGACACACTCACCTTCATCACCGGAGGAGTAATGCATGTCGATGTCACAAAGCGGGTTGCCCTTCTTCCAGTGGATGGGCCCCAGCCAAGTGATCCGCTTCTCTGATCCCACGTACTGAGCCACCACCTGTGGGAAGGAGGGGCTGGATCCAGACCACAGACCCAGGGGGCACCTTCCCCCACGTCTGCTGAGACTTCCCGGAATGCTACTGAAATGGAAAGGCCTGGAGGCCCCCTGACGTCGCACCTCCCACCACCCTCCGGTCCCCCACTCCCACCTGGGGCTCCTTAGTGACTCTTTGGTGCACGCCAGCCCCTTCAGAGACCCAGTGGGGTTGCTTGGGGACCCTCCCCCACCTAGCACGGCTGACACCTCCCCCCCCATAAACGCACACCTGGTACTCTCCGCTCTCCATATCTTTCATGGCCCACAGGTCGAAATTTGTCTCTTGGTCGTAGTTGCTGTCGATGCTCACCGTCCCAGTGACACCTGGATGGGGGGACAGGGAGGGAGACACACATCATTTCTATGTGGCCCCCAGCATCAGTTCTGTCACTTAGTAACCATGGCTGAGTCTGCCTCTTGGACGGGCTCTGGGGCAGCTCCTCCCTAAAGCCAGCCCCCCTCCCCCATTCCCTCCCTCTCCTGCTCCCTCCTGGCCCCACCTGTCTCAGCCCTGGGCGTCCCCTTGGGACCTTCCCCCAACCCGGCCCGCACCTGTCTCAGCCCAGGGGCCTTCCCCCAACCTCCAGCCTCAGTTTCTCTACAAACTCCCCATCCTCCGCCAAGCATCCTATACCCTGGATTTTCAGGCCCCTCATCTTTTCCAGGATGCGGCTGGTATCCCGCTTGGTTCCCCCTTCACGCAGCGTCTCATTCAGTGCCCTGAGATACAGCAGCAGCACGTCGTGGAAGCAGCCGGCCACCAGGCTCGTGTGCTATGTTGAGGCAGAGAGACAGACACAGAAAGTGAAACATTATGGAACTATCCTGTCCCGTCCCATCCCCCCTCCCCGCCCTGCTGGCAGCCACCGCTTGGGACTTGGAGGTCATCACTGGGGAAAATCTAGACACGGCTCTGCTCATGGAGCCATGAGAACTACCATAATGGTGTAGCTCAAACACCTGGGAGCCAGAGGAACCCTGAATGGTTCCAGACCAGCAGCTCCTTGGCTGGGGCCGGGGTCTGATGCTGGGAATCCAGGGGTGTCTTCTTGGTCTCTGCGGGTCTGATGACCACCATGCCTCAGGCAGGCTTGGATCTGGCAGCCCACCCCAGAAACAAGGCCTGGGATTCACCCCCCTTCGAAGATGACACGGAGGACGGGTGGGTGACGGAGATAAAGGAGGGAAGACCAGTCCGGACCTGGGTGAGAAGAGGCAAGCCTGGAAGCCCACAGGGAAGGCAGAACACAGGGGGCAGTGCATGCTGGGTGGGGGCGGGTGAAAATAGGAAATGGGAGGAGAAGGCAGCGGTCAGTCACAAGGCTGGAACACACAGCACAGGAAGCACCACTGAAAACACATTCAGGACAGTAACTGAGAAAAAGAGGAAGAAGCAGCCCTCGTTGTCCAGAACAGAGAACTACGTAGAAGGCCACTGCAAACTCCCTGCGTGTGATAAAGAGCTAATGTTGACCTGGATCTGTCAAGCCAACCCCAAGCCAAGCCACAGCTGCCTTCTTCAACCCTGAACCTGGGGAATCTCCTGGGTCACTTCTTGGTCACAATAGGAGATTCCAAAGGCCAAGGTTAAAAGTGATCTTGGCCCCAGAATGCTGGCTGATCTCTCTCGTCTCACTTCTCACAAAGGGCCCTGCGCTCCATCCCATAATAACAGAGCTCAGAGGAAGGTAGGCAAGCAGGGGTATGTGTGGATTTACCATCGAGTCATTCAGTGCCACACCGAAGTCCCTCTGGGCACGCAGGATCACCTGGCTCTGGAAATGCCAGTATTGGGGAGGTTGGAGCCCATGGGAAGTGAACACCAGCACCATCTGCAATGAGAGGAAAGGGTCAAGGGAGCTCCAAGTGGCTGGGACTCCTTCAGACACACCAGCAGCTTCGCCAGGCCAGGGCTGGTCTCCCGCAAGATGGAAAAGACTCTCCCGTCTCAGAGGGCCGGCCTCCCCTCTCCCCTCCCCCCTGGGCCAAGGGAACCTGACCCAGAAACTCTTGCCTCTACACACAGGATGGAGCCCAGAGGCTCCACTGGACTTTATCCAGGTAAAAAACAGGGTTGGGCTTACCTGTCACTGCTGTCTGTCAAGTTGCCTTCCATGCATCTGGGCCTGTGCAATCCCAAATGTGGGACTGCGCAGAAGGCTGAAATCAAGCCATCTAACAAACCATCCTCCTTCCCTGCTGAGGGAGGCCTTTCCCAACCCCCCTTCTAAGCACCCAGCCAAGGCAGACCCCCCAAGAGCCCCACCTGTAGCAGGTCACCCTACTCCACAAGAGGTGCCGAGGCTCAGTCTGGAGGAGCCCAGAAGCCAACTCCCCTTCCCTGCATGTTGAAATAAAGAGTCTGGCTGGGGGGGGCTCCCTCACGAGGGGAAAGATCTTTGCACCTGCTCAGAACCACTGCAGGACTCATCCTGGCTTCAAATCTCCTGCAGACCATGGCTCAACACATTAAACGGTGGCCCTCCCCAAAGCCCACCACGCCCTTAAGCTTGCATCGCAACACACCCAGGGAAGGCCAGATCCTTTGGGGTGATTCCAGCACCGATCCTCGGCTCTCCAGTTTCCTTCCCCTTCCCTCCCTCCCTCCCTCCCTCCCTCCCTGGAGCAGAGTCCTGGACTTACCTGGAAGGCCTCTCGGAGGCCTCCCACATCTTGTTTCTCCTTGCTCTGCCAGGGCTTGGCTGCCTCGCGATGCCCCTCAGCTCTCAGGCTTTCCCCAAAGAAGTCCACGTAGATGAAGACGTAGTCACCGCTGGTCATGTTCTGAGCCTGCGCCAAGCGCATGATCTTCTGCAACATCTCTGGTGATCCCAAGATGTAGACCACTAAGGAGAAACCACACCGACCCGAGGAGTGTGTGTCAGACACAAGCAAGGGACAGAGAGGAGGCAGTGAGGGGGCAGCGTGCCCCTCAGCCATGCATGACGTACACGGCCTAACTTAAGATGCTCTGCAGTATCTGGGTCTCTGGCTCCTTCTCAGGTGGGCACTGTCTCCCCTCCCCAGTCCTGGCAGCCTGGTTCCCATCAATGTCCCCCCCACCCCCATCAACTAGTAAGACTGCACTTTAAAACTCATGGAAAAGTCTAAACACACATCACACCCATGTCAATGACCTGGATTACAAAAGCCACCTATTTCATGGTGCCTCGTTGGTACAAAAATGCATTGAAAATACCAATCATGGTATATCTTTTCAATTTGTATATGGATTCTACCAGACCCCACCTTTAATAAACATTTTTATTTACGGTACTGATTATATAAAGTCCATGGACTACACCAAAAATAAAAGTGGATCTGCTGCTTTTTGGCACCACCGTGTTGCAAAAAATTGAAAACGGTCTGAATCCTCATGGGTGCTGATAGTTTTCATGTGGATTCCACCAAAAACCACTGTAAAAGCGCATGTATCAACAATATCTATGTGTGACAACAGAGAAATTGTGGATCGCGCACTTTGCCGCAGGGCCATGGTATGAAAACATGGATCCCGAATGCAGATCCTCCAGAGTTTTCATGGGTTTTTTACATGGACACCAGCAAACACAGCTCTAAAATCTAAGGTGGCAGCCATGTCCGTTGACTGCACTCGTGGGAGAAAGCGCTGTCAAGTCACAGCTGACTTCTGGCGAACCTGCAGGGTTTTCAAGGCAAGAAAGGTTCAGAGGTGCTTTGCCACTGCCTGCCTCTGCGTGCCAACCCTGGACTTCCTTGGTGGGCTCCCATCCCAAGTACTAACCAGGGCTGACACCACGTTGCTTCCAAGACCTGATGAGATCAAGCGAGCATGGGCCACCCCAAGACAAGTTTCTTGATCAGAAAAAGGAGAACAAAAGTTGGTTTGTATATCCCTCTTTTCTCTACCCTAAGGAGTCTCAAAGCTGCTTACGATCTCCTTCCCTTCCTCTCTCCACATCAGACACCTCATCAGGTAGGTGGGGCTGAGAGTTTGGAGAGAGCTGTGTCTAGCCCAGGGTCACCTAGCAGGCTTCGTGTGGAAAAGGAGTGGGGAATCGAACCCAGCTCTCCAGATTAGAGTCTGCCACCCTTCACCGCTACACCAGGCTGGCTCTCACATCACGGAACTTCATGCAGTTATAAGATGGCTCGATAAGGAGGTTCAAGGACTGAAAAGTCACCTACTGAATCAGTAAATGAGAATGAACAAAATGGGACTTACTTCCAAGTAGACCTGCTTAGGATTGCTATCTTCATGTTGCTGCACAGGCACTAAAGCATGGATCTGAACTGCAGAGCCTCATCTTTTTTTACTAGCCCCCCCCCCCCATGAGTAAACTTACGTTTCATATGTATTGATCACACCCATGCCCACAACATATTTGCTCAGAGGTCAGTTCCATTCAGTAAAAGTTCTACCACCGTCCCTTTAATTTTCTTCCTTTCCAATCCTTTAAAGAGACTTCTGATTATCTCAGCTGGCCCCAACATTCCAGAAGTTACCATGGCTTTGTCAATGCCCATGTGGTGCACTAGTTAGACTGTCAGACATGGTTCTGGTAATCCAAGGCTCGAACCCCCAGGACCCCAGAGAAGCCTGCTGAGAGACCCTGGGCCAGCCACACACTCTCGGCCTAACCTACCTCTCAGGATGGTTGTGAGACATAAGATGGGTGATGGAAGGAACACATCAGATGCTTTGGGTCCTCATTGGGGACGCAGAGGTAGTGTAAATGAAGGAAATAAAACCAATACTTGTTCCCTAAAAGGGGAGAGGGGCTTGAATTGTTCCTTGAAGCCACTGCAATCTTTTTTTCATGTTTTCTCATAATTATTTGTGAGTGTGAAAAAACAGCAGTGAGCCACCAAGGTGAGCAAGAAAAACCTAAAGAAACCAAGAAGCCGCTTGAGGCAGGAAGGAAAGCCTCCAGAGCATTCTGCAAGTCCAGACAAGAGTTGCAGTTTAAACCCCAAAACATCCATATATCAGGTCTAGAAATAGATGGGAAAATAACACAGAAAACACCAGGATGCAAGGGGCAGGCAATGAACTCATGTGGGTTTATTAGTAGAAATTACATCAATTCCAGGCTAAATATCCAGCAAGGAAGGCCATAGAATGAGTGTTCACTGATGCAGCTTAAAGGTAGTGGGAGACCTTTTCTTGGTCTGGTGGCTTGAATTTATTGCCCACCAATTTCATTTGGAGAGCCACATTCAGAAATTGAAAGAGAGAGGAAAACTCTTCCTATTTTCTTCTCTTGAAAAGTTCTTTATAATTCTTGGGTTTTATCATCCTTCATCAACCCCCCCCCCCCTCACCCCACCTCAGGGGAAAACTAAACTTGGGAAACGAAATTCCAGACTGGACCTCCTGCCTTTTCAAGAAGACTTCCCAGCATGCACTGCTGGGGAAGTGAGGGGACACAGACACTGGCTTCTCTTGGTGAACTTCCTTGGGGAGGGAGCACCAGAGCCAGGGAACTCCTGTTGCCACAGGACCCTTCTGTATGGCCCCACACCCTTTTTCCTTGTGGGTGGGGGAACAAAGTAGGAACTAGGACTGGAAGGGAACCCTTGACACACAGGTAGGTCCCTAAAGGAACTGGACAGTCATTTGGGACTTTTAGGCTGGTGGCCCATGCCAATGCCACAGGGCGAGCATAACTTGATCCATGCAGCCCTGCCCCTGCTGACTGCTGGAGAGCCCTGGGCATTTCTGGGCACTTTCTAAATCCACAGGTTCCACGTTTTGCAAAGCAGCTTCTGTGCCCACTGACCTGACCCCTCTCTGGCCCTCCCTCCCCTCCGGCACTCCAGTTTATGGGTCAGAGGGGTGTGTGAGGCCCCCCACGCCAGGGCGAGGAGGAGGAAACTCTCCAGCAGCTTGTTGGGGCGGGGGGGGGGGAGAGAAAGAGGGGGCTAAGGCTGGAGGAGGGTCGAGGGCGCCGCTCCCTTCCATCCGACGTGCTCGCCGCCTCACCTACTAGCCGTCCCTCCCCGGGGGAGCCCCTGCTGTGCGCCAGGATGGAGCGAGCGGGCGAGGGCGGGGACACGAGGCGCAAGGCCCCAGGAGTCCTCCGGGGGGGAAGGGGCCAGGGTGCCGCTGCCGGCCTGCAGAAGGGACACACGGGCGAGCCATACTCCCATACTCCCAGGGCTGGCTGGGGGGTGGGGGAGGGGGCTAGCCGGGGTTGTCGAGCCGAATGACCGCTGGCTCCCGTCTCTCCGGACTCACCTCGCCCGTTGGCCTGGATGAACCGGACAGCCTCGTCGCCCGGCTCCTCATAGTGGTGAATGGGGATAGTGGGGATGCCGGTGACCCCTGGGTGCTCTCCAAAGAACAACAAGCTGAACAAGGCGGCATCGTATCGCCCGTCGATCTCGGGACTGACGACGAAGAGGGGAAAGCAGGTCCAATTAAAGTGCCGGAGCAGCTGGTTCCCGGCTGCACCGTAGTCCGGCCCCCCTGGGCCGCCGTACACCGTCGTGCTGGCGGGATCTCTGCTCCTCCACTCGTAGAGCCCGGCTCGAAGGAGCGGCAGCCGCCAGTGCCGGGCAGAGGACGCCAGTTCTTTGCCTACGTGGGAGCAGCCCAGCCCGAGCAGCACGTCGGGGCCGTGGGAGTTGACCAGCTCCGTGGCCTTGAAGAGCGCCACTTCGGAGTCGCAGGCGCCGTCCTCGGTGGAGGCGAAGGCGGTGCGGAGGGCGAGGCCGGCGTGGCGCAGCTGGGGCTCCAGGGCCTCCAGGGCCAGGCTCAGGGCGGGGCCGACGCGCGGCCAGGCCCAGGGGTAGCGCACGTTGCGCCCCGGCAGCAGCACCCCCAGCCTCACCTCCACCACCGACGGGGCGGCGGCGCTGGCGTTGGCGGGCCGGGCAGTGGAGGGCGCCGCCAGCAGGGCCGTCAGGGCCGCGAAGAACAGCGGCGAGGGCGGCGCGGCCATGGACGGGGCGGGCGGGGAGCTCTCGGCTGCAGAAGCCAGAGCCCGTCTGTGGGGCGGCCGCGCTGCGCTCCCTCGGGAAAGGCGCCCCTTCCGCGGCCCTCCCTCCGGGCGCCTGGGC
>NW_015176102.1:4615-6900 GCF_001447785.1 Gekko japonicus | reverse complement strand
AACCCGTCTGTGGGGCGGCCGCCCTGCGCGCCCTCGGAAAAGGCGCCCCTTCCGCGGCCCTCCCTGCGGGGGCGGGGCGGAGTCGGGGGTGCCGGCCCCTCGGCGCCCTCCCGCGCTGCTCTCCCGGACGCGGGGCCGGCTGAGCTAGGCAGCATGAATCAGGGCTGAAGGCCACTTTCTAGGGTTGCCGGCCTCCAGGTGGGGCCTGGGGATCTCCTGCTTTTACAGCTGATCTCCAGCTGACAGAGATCAGCTCCCCTGGAGAAAATGGCTGCTTTGAAGGGTGGACTCTGTGGTATTGTAGCATGCTGAGACCTCTCCCCTCTCAAACACCACCATCTCCTGGATCCACCCCCAAAGTCTCCAGGTATTTTCCAACCCAAAGTTGGAAACCCTACCACCTTCCCCCAGGGGGCTGTCAAGCATTGTCAATGGATGCCCCTGAATTCCCACCACTGTCAGAAAGACACAACTCCAGACCCGCGTCATTGGCAGCACAGGCACCCCATGCTTCCAGATACATTCACCTCCTGTTACCAAAGATGCATTAAGCTCTCCTCCAATTTATCCTCAAATCACCTGCCAGCCACCACAACCAATGTTTGAAGACTGGATCTCAACCCTCCCTACTTTGTGGAGGGAGGGAGTGCAGAAACTATCACTCAGGATTTCCCCACCCCAAGACATGTTCGTGCCTCCCCCACTGCAGGGGGGGTTCCCAACAGCCAGGGTTCCAGGGGACAAAATCTAAATAGAAACCCACCCAAGCCTGGATCACCCAAGAGGACCTCCACAAACTGGGTGAGTGAGCCACAATGTGGCAGAGGAATGTCAAGGGCTGGTAAGTGTAAGGTGATTCACATGGGGACAAAAAATCCCGTCTTCAAGGCCAACTCTGTGTTAGAGTTTATTACGAAAGGGATTGAGAATAAAATGGCCAATATTGTAACGCCCCTGTACAGATCTATGCTGCGGCCTCATTTGGAATCCTGTGTCCAGTTCTGGTCACTGTATCTCCAAAAGGACATTGTAGAGCTGGGAAAAGTACAGAGGAGGGCAACCAGATGATTGGGGGGTTGGAGCACCTCCCCTAGGAGGCTGAAGAGTCTGGGACTTTCCAGTTCAGAAAAGAGACGACTAGGACACAACAGAGGTTTATAAAATTACTAGCCTGAAACCCATGCTTCGCTACGATATTTAAGTTCCATAAATCCAGTTATAGAATCATAGAGTTGGAAGGGCCTCCAGGGTCATCTAGTCCAACCCCCTGCATAATGCAGGAAATTCACAAATTACCTCCCACAGTGACTCCTGTTCCATGCCCAGAAGATGACAAAAAGCCTCCAGGATCCCTGACCAAACTGGCCTGGAGAAAAATTGCTTCCTGACCCCAAAGTGGCAGTCAGCATTTCCATGGGCGTGTAAGAAAGGGCCACAAGAACTAAGCACTGAGGCAACCCTTCCTGCATTCCCCCTCAAGTTCACAGAATCCACATTGCTGTCAGATAGCCATCTAGCCTCTGTTTGAAAACCTCCAAAGAAGGAGAGTCCACCACCTCCCGAGGAAGCCTGTTCCACTGAGGAACCGCTTGGTCAGGAAGTTATAATACCGATGATGTGAAGTTTGAAATGTAACATTTGTTGTAGGAATTCTAATGGAGAAGATTTAAGTGTAAGAAATGAAGTGAGACATACGTACTGTTGTGTTTTTGCTGTTGAAGGACCTCTCTCTAGACCACATTGGTGGTTCTGCCCTCAGGTGCTAGGATCACCAGGCTGCTTGGTGAGCTCACTCTGGAGCAGGCCACATAGAACTGTGCATGTGAGAAGCAGTCATCAAGTCAGTTCCTGCCACCTTCAGTGTCTGGCCTTGGGACTTGTTGATGGTCATAGGAAAGCAGACCTTGAGGGGGAACTGCAGCCTCTTGAACTCAAAGGGGTTTTCTGATGGTATGAGTTGTATGTGTGGTATGAACACCAACTCTCCCCGAGCACTGCCAGTGAGCTGCATGGCCTCGATGATGTTCCTGTGCAGGGCCTTCACTTGCAGTCTGGTGCCATTGCAGAGTTTGGGTGGGTTGAGGTTCCGCAACAGCATCACTGGAACCCCCAATTTGTGGAGAAGGCATTGCTGCTGGGGTGGGCTCCCAGATGGCTTTAAGCACCATGCACCCACTGCTGCACCTGACAGACAGCTGCCTGTTAGGTGTAGGAGGTTGGGGGGAGTGTGTTTGAAGCCATCGGGGAAGCTGGGCCAGCAGCACTGCTGCACCTCACAGGTGGCT
>NW_015176102.1:0-4064 GCF_001447785.1 Gekko japonicus | reverse complement strand
TGCCACTAACTACTCTATAAACAGCTGCACATTGTATATCACTAACATCATGTTCTTGATCCAAATAGTGGCTCATAATAGGAGCATCTTGATTTTTAAGTCTAATTCGAGACATATGTTCCAATATACGAATTTTTAAACTCCTCATGGTGGACCCCACATAAAACTTGGGGCAAGAACACCACAAAACGTAGACCACTCTGGTTGAATCACAGTTAGTGAAATGCTTCAATTTCCATACAAAATTATTTATAGCAATTTCATTAGTCTGGGTGGTATGCTGACACACTAAACAATTTTTACCACATTTAAAGTGTCCTGATGGCAAATTGGACTCAGTCTGTGAATTATTCATATCTGAATGAACAACCATGTCCTGAACATTAAAGCTCCTTTTGTACCCTATTCTGGGAAAGTTAGAACATCCCTGTAAATGCTGTATGATATGCCAATGTCTGCAAAGTATACTAACAATCCTATTTGATTTTGGAGAGAATTGCAAAGCACAAGAGAAGGAAGATCCCCTTGGTTGCTTTTGTTGTGTGAAGATTTTTTCTCTAGTTAACACATCTGCCCTATCTAACTTAGCCATGTTCCCTGTGTGCTTGTTGTTGAGCCTCCAGGTGGGGCCTGGGGATCTCCTGCTTTTACAGCTGATCTCCAGCTGACAGAGATCAGCTCCCCTGGAGAAAATGGCTGCTTTGAAGGGTGGACTCTATGGTAATGTAGCATGCTAAGGCCTCTCCCCTCTCAAACACCACCATCTCCTGGATCCACCCCCAAAGTCTCCAGGTATTTTCCAACCCAAAGTTGGAAACCCTACCACCTTCCCCCAGGGGACTGTCAAACATTGTCAATCGATGCCCTTGAATTCCTACGATTGTCACAAAGACAGAACCCCAAACTCATTGGCAGCACGCGCGCACGCGCTTCCAGATACCTTCACCTCCTGTTACAAAAGATGCATTAAGCTCTCCTCCAATTTATCCTCAAATCACCTGCCAGCCACCACAACCAATGTTTGAAGACTGGATCTCAACCCTCCCTACTTTGAGGAGGGAGGGAGGGGGTGCAGAAACTATCACTCAGGATTTCCCCACCCCAAGACATGTTCGTGCCTCCCCCACTGCAGGGGGGGTTCCCAACAGCCAGGGTTCCAGGGGACAAAATCTAAATAGAAAACCCCACCCAAGCCTGGATCGCCCAAGAGGACGTCCACAAACTGGGTGAGTGAGAGAGCCACAATGTGGCAGAGGAATGTCAGGGCTTGTAAGTGTAAGGTGATGCACATGGGACAAAAAATCCTGTCTTCAAGGCCAACTCTGTGTTAGAGTTTATTACGAAAGGGATTGAGAATAAAATGGCCAATATTGTAACGCCCCTGTATAGATCTATGACGCGGCCTCATTTGGAATCCTGTGTCCAGTTCTGGTCACTGTATCTCCAAAAGGACATTGTAGAGCTGGGAAAAGTACAGAGGAGGGCAACCAGATGATTGGGGGGTTGGAGCACCTCCCCTAGGAGGCTGAAGAGTCTGGGACTTTCCAGTTCAGAAAAGAGACGACTAGGACACAACAGAGGTTTATAAAATTACTAGCCTGAAACCCATGCTTCGCTACGATATTTGAGTTCCATAAATGCAGTTATAGAATCATAGAATCATAGAGTTGGAAGTGCCTCCGGGGTCATCTAGTCCAACCCCCTGCATAATGCAGGAAATTCACAAATAACCTCCCCCTCCACACCCATAGTGACTCCTGTTCCATGCCCAGAAGATGACAAAAGGTCTCCAGGCTTCCTGCACTCCCTCTCAAGTTCTCAGAATCCACATTGCTGTCAGATGGCCATCTAGCCTCTGTTTGAAAACCTCCAAAGAAGGAGAGTCCACCACCTGCCGAGGAAGCCTGTTCCACTGAGGAACCGCTTGGTCAGGAAGTTATAATACCGATGATGTGAAGTTTGAAATGTAACATTTGTTGTAGGAATTCTAATGGAGAAGATTTTAGTGTAAGAAATGAAGTGAGACGTATGTACTGTTGTTGTTTTTTGCTGTTGAAGGACCTCTCTCTAGACCACATTGGTGGTTCTGCCCTCAGGTGCTAGGATCACCAGGCTGCTTGGTGAGCTCACTCTGGAGCAGGCCACATAGAACTGTGCATGTGAGAAGCAGTCATCAAGTCAGTTCCTGCCACCTTCAGTGTCTGGCCTTGGGACTTGTTGATGGTCATAGGAAAGCAGACCTTGAGGGGGAACTGCAGCCTCTTGAACTCAAAGGGGTTTTCTGATGGTATGAGTGGTATGTGTGGTATGAACACCAACTCTCCCCGAGCACTGTCGATGAGCTGCATGGCCTCGATGATGTTCCTGTGCAGGGCCTTCACTTGCGATCTGGTGCCATTGAAGAGTTTGGGTGGCTTGAGGTTCCGCAGCAGCATCACTGGAACCCCCACTTTGAGGAGAAGGCATTGCTGCTGGGGTGGGCTCCCAGATGGCTTTAAGCACCATGCGCCCACTGCTGCACCTGACAGACATCTGCCTGTTAGGTGTAGAAGGTTGGGGGGAGCATGTTTGAAGTCATCGGGGAGGCTGCGCCAGCAGCACTGCTGCACCTCACAGGTGGCTGGCCATTCCTAATTTCCTCAACTGTCATTAGCTCTCTGCAGTCTCTCCTGTAACTGGTTTTTTTAACCTCAGAACACTCAGGTCTGTAGCTGACCAATGAGAAAGTGAGGGGTGCAAGGAGGCAGCAGCCTGGCTGCCACATAGGAAGCAATGGGGGAAACACATTTTACCCCTTTTGATCCCCTTAGGGTCGAATTTCTAAAAATCCTTTCTTAGTGAGCATCTTCACCACGGTAGGAGTGCTCTCCCCAAATTTCATATTTCTAGGACCAGGGGTTTGGCCTGGGCGTTGATTTTATGGTGAGGGGACTTTCTTTTATGTATAGATGGATGGGATGGACAGGAGGTTCCGGATGGACAAAAGAAAATACTACTTTACACAGAGTGATTAAAATGTGGAATTCACTACCAGAGAATATTGTGATGGCCACCGGAGTAAATGGCTTTCAAGGGGGGTTAGATAGATTCATGGAGGATGTCTATCAATGGCTACTAGCCCTGGTGACTGAGGGGAGCCTCCACATTCAGAGGCACTAATCCCCTAAATCCCTGAGCCAGGAGGCAACATCAGGGGAAGGCCTCAGTCTCTATGCCTTGTTGTTGGACCTCCAGAGGAACTGGTTGGCCACTGTGTGTGAAACAGGATGCTGGACTAGATGGACTAGTGTCAAAAAGCACTTCCGCTGCCCCAGTTTCCCTACGACAATGGACAATTATTGGGGTTATGAATATTCTTACTAGTTGGTTCTTGTCAAAATTTATTTAGATGTTCGAACGTTTAGTGTAGATATCGCACAGTTCGTATTGTTTGTTTGACCAGTGTAGTGACGGCAGAACAGGTGGGATACAAGCGTGCCCTGGCTAGATCTCAATGACAATCCAACTGTGGCATTCTGTACCAACTGGAGTTCCCAAATTGTCTTCAAGGACAGACCCATGTGGACTGTGTTACCTTAGTCTAGCTCTGGGGTTGCCAAGGCTTGAACCCCTGTGGCCAGATCAGATCCTCTGGGTTAAGGGCAGAGCCGATGGAAGGAAGCATTTTTCACAGCTGAATTAACTTGCTTTCTTAGCAATAATATCCAGTCCAATGTCTAGCCTCTCTGCTCTTAAAGGAGTGAGTGTGGGGGAGCAATCAGATGTGGGAAGCCCAACCCCCTCTAAGGCCTCTCTGCCTTCCCCACCAGCCTCACCTCTGCCTTGTCAGGACTCAGTGTCATTCTTAGCCATCTAACTACAGCAGCCAGGCCCAGACATTGGCTAAGGACAGCTGCAGAAGCATTAGGCAGTCTCTCCTTTTTCCTTTAATGAAGAATAATTTTGCGACTCTGGTCAAGAACTAAAAACATCCAAGGGGGATATTCTAAAAGGACGCCTCTAAATTTTGATGAGGCAGCAAACTCTCTGTCAGAGTTTTGGAATGAGCATCCTCTCTTTTTAAG
>NW_015176101.1:91254-99422 GCF_001447785.1 Gekko japonicus | reverse complement strand
GGGGCGGGGGGGGAGAAGGGGGGGGGGGGCGCGTCAGAGGCTCAGCAGAGGGGCTCTGGAGAGGGGAGCCCACCCCCCCTCCCCAGCCGCTTCGGGAGGCGCTTCATCCCGCTGGGTCAGCTTAGAGGGAACCCTGCTCTCTCCGGAGGCGGGCATGTGTAGCCGGGGCGCGCCCACCCCCCCAAAAAGGACTCCTCTAGCTGGGCAGGGGTTTCTCCCGCAAAGGCTGGGGGTCGGGGGAGAAGGGGGATCCGAGGCACTTGGGAGGGAGGCGAGAGGAGGCTGGGAGTGCAAGGTTGGGAATGCAATTGCAATTTGCAAGCTGGGACAATTGCAATTTGCAAGCTGGTGGTGGGAGGGTTGGAGAGAAGGGATGGGGAGGAGAGAGAAGTGCAGAAGCCGCCTCGGTCCTGCGCGTCGCGATGGAGGCGCTGACAATGCCCGGTGGGCGACCGGGACCCGAGCCCCCCTCCTGCAAGGCAGGCAGCCCGAGAGAGAGAGAGCGCAACAGAGAGAGAGAGAGACGGAGCGCGGCTATAAATACCCTCCTCTCCCAGCGGGGATCAGATGGCAGCGGATTTGAATTGGGAAATGGCATTAAAGCATCTTGGAAAGGGAGGGGGGGGGCGCAGTGTTCCCTCTAAGCTGAGTGAGTGTGAGCCGGCTCACCTTTTTTTTTAGCCTCCAGCTCACAGGTTGCCGTCTCCGCTCAGGAAGGATGGGGCTCCAGAGCAGGGTTCCCTCTAAGCTGAGTGAGTGTGAGCCGGCTCACCGTTTTTCAAGCCTCCGGCTCACGGATTTCCCCCCCCCCAAAAAAATTAAGTTGATTTAAAATATTTTGTAACACAGTGTTGGAGATGGAGAAGGTAAAGTTACACAAAATATTCTACCATAACATTGAACGGTTCTTGTCTTATACAAATATCTATACTGACAGTACAAATTACCACTTTTCATAAAGTCAGATTTATGCAACTAAAAGAAAAAGAACGATATGATTAGGAACCATAGATCAAAAGTTGGTTTTTTGCTTTAGAAATTGTTTCCCGGTTGAATTTGTCGATTGTAATCTTGTCTAGTACTGGATAAGGATTCCACTTATCCAGAGGGTCATAAAAATCGGCTCACGGATTTTTGTCTTCGCTCAGGAAGGAGGGCTCCAGGGCCAACTAGTTTATGCAGTGGCCAAACCGCCCGCTCACAAATTTCATGCCAGGAGCTCACAGGGTAAAATTTTTGCTCCCAAGACTCCACAGCTTAGAAGGGAACATTGCTCCAGAGCAAACTAATTGATGCAGCAGCCCAATGGCTCGCTCACAACTTTTAATGCCAGGAGCTCACAAAGTAGAATTTTTGCTCACAAGACTCCGCAGCTTAGAGGGAACATGGGGGGGGGGGCCTCTCCCGGGCTCCTGTGAACCCTTGAGCCAAAATCAATGCTCCCTCCAAGCTGTGGAGTCTTGTGAGCAAAATTTCTACTTTGTGAGCAGCTGACATTAAAGCTCTGAGCCAGCAATTTGGCTACTGCATCAATTAGTTTGCTCTGGAGCCGTCCTTCCTGAGCGGAGACAAAAATGTGTGAGCCGGAGGCTAAAAAACTGTGAGCTAGCTCACACTCACTCAGCTTAGAGGGAACACTGGCCAAAATCCTACTTTGTGAAGTCTATGAGTATAAGTTCTAACATCGGGTTTCTCCAATCGCACCTCCTGAAAGCAATGGAACCTATGGTCATGTTTGGTGGAGCTGTGAAAAAATGGCTAAGTTACCAAAAAAAGGAACAGAAGAAATTTACAAAGGTTAAATTGCAGCTGAAACCAGAACTCTTTTCACTCAATTTCACACTGGGTGGCATTAAACGAGATGATTCCATAATCATACCGTATATACTTACCATGTCGAGAATATTAATTGCAAAAAAATGGGGAAAAGGATACGATACCCAGTAAAGAAGAGCTAAGGGATAAAATGATTGAAAGAGCTGAATTAGATAAACTAAATACTACTCTTTCAGGAAAGGATGTAACAGCTTTTCAAAATAGATGGCAGAACGTTTATAACTGGGTGGAAAGAAACGGTTAGACGATCTTCCATTTGTACTTCCAACAAATGTCTATGTATTACTTTGTTATTTTATGTAATAGAAAACGTACAAATAAACATATATATATATATGAAAGCAATGCTCCCTCTAAGCTGTGGAGTCTTGTGAGCAAAAACTCTACTTTGTGAGTTGTTGTTGTTGTTGTTCAGTCGCACAGTCGAGTCCGACTCTTCGCGAACCCATGGACCAGATCACGCCAGGCCTTCCGGTCTTCCGCCGTCCTCTGAAGTTTGCTCAACTTCAGTAACTTTGTGAGTTACTGGCATTCAAGTTGTGAGCAAGTGATCTGGCTGCTGCATAAATGAGTTTGCTCTGGAGCCATCCTTCCTGACCTAAGACAAAAATGTGTGAGCTGGAGGCTAGAAAACTGTGAGCCAGCTCACACTTAACTCAGCTTAGAGGGAACACTGTCTGAAAGTACAGCCATTCCCTAGCCTTCCCTCTAGTTTTCCTTGCGGCATGAGCGTACAGTGCCATTCTATAGGACAGGCATGTCCAACTTCGAACAGGTAGTGCTACAAGCATGGGCGGCTTCAAAAGGGAATTAGGCAAACATATCGAGCAGAGGTCCGTCAGTGGCTATTAGCCACGAGGTATAGATAGGGACTCTGGGGCAAGGGATGCTCTGTCTTCTTGGTGCTTGGGGGGGTCAACAGTGGGAGGGCTTCTACTGTCCTGGCCCCACTGCTGGACCTCCTGATGGCCCCTGGTATTTTTGGCCACTGTGTGACACAGACTGTTGGACTGGATGGGCCTTTGGCCTGATCCAACATTGGCGTCTCCTATGTTCTTATAAGAGGGAATTAGATAAGCATATGGAGCAGAGGTTCATCAGTGGCTATTAGCCACAAGGGATAGATAGGGACTCTGGGGCAAGGGATGCTCTGTCTTCTTGGTGCTTGGGGGGGGGTCAACAGTGGGAGGGCTTCTAATGTCCTGGCCCCACTGGTGGACCTCCTGATGGCACCTGGTATTTTGGGCCACTGTGTGACAGAGTGTTGGACTAGATGAGCCATTGGCCTGATCCAACACTGGCTTCTCTTATGTTCTTATAAGAGGGAATTGGATAAACATATCAAGCAGAGACCCCCCAGCAGCAACGCTCCCTCTAAGCTGTGGAGCAGAGGTCCATCAGTGGCTCTTAGCCACAAGGTCTAGATAGGGACTCTGGGGCAAGGGATGCTCTGTCTTCTTGGTGCTTGGGGTGGGTCAACAGTGGGAGGGCTTCTAATGTCCTGGCCCCACTGGTGGACCTCCTGATGGCACCTGGTATTTTGGGCCACTGTGTGACAGAGTGTTGGACTAGATGAGCCATTGGCCTGATCCAACACTGGCTTCTCTTATGTTCTTATAAGAGGGAATTGGATAAACATATCAAGCAGAGACCCCCCAGCAGCAACGCTCCCTCTAAGCTGTGGAGCAGAGGTCCATCAGTGGCTCTTAGCCACAAGGTCTAGATAGGGACTCTGGGGCAAGGGATGCTCTGTCTTCTTGGTGCTTGGGGTGGGTCAACAGTGGGAGGGCTTCTAATGTCCTGGCCCCACTGCTGGACCTCCTGATGGCACCTGGTATTTCTGGCCACTGTGTGACACAGAGTGTTGGATTGGATGGGCCTTTGGCCTGATCCAACAATGGCGTCTCTTATGTTCTTATGTTCTTAGTGATCTATGAAATCAGGTATGTCCAACAGGTAGATCGTGATCTACCAGTAGATCGCGGAGGGGTCCGAGGTAGATCACCAGCCCCACCATCTCCTGGTTTGCTGGACAGGTGTTGGGGGGGGGTTATGATTGTTTGGTGGCATTTGATTATTGGTGCCAGTATGATGGATTCTTATTTTTACTTTTAGAACTGCAATGTGTGCTTTTGGCATCATCCAGAGGTCTTCAGTTCCTGTTGATCTTTAATACTTTGGGACAGTGACGGTTTTGGACCAAATTGGGGGGGTGCCCGGTGGAACCCAACTTTAGTGGGTTAAAATCTAATTTGAAACTAATCTGAAACTTTATTTTCATGGTGGTAGATCACCGGCACTCTTGGCCGGAAATTCAGGCATGTCCAACTTTGAACAGGTGGCGATCTATTTTGTCCACCCACCCCCCATAGCTAGCAACAGCGGATGGAAGGTACGTTCCCTAAGCAACAATTCCCGCCGTGCCCCTTTCGACAATTTAAACAAAACCCCACAATTGTATTTCTTCTTTGCGAGAAGGGCAAAGAGCCCCATGTTAGAATTTCTCAGGGGCATGAGAAATGTGTAACCTTTTCCCGACTCGTGCTATTCTTCAGGAAAAAACGTAGAAGCATTCGGTTTAGCACAGCAGGATTTGACTGTTTTCTTGCTCTCTGATATTGATGCACATGTTACTAGCAGAATGGTTTTGTTTGCACTGGCGGCGAAAAAGATAAGACTGGGTCTAGGACTTACTGTAAGTTACTGATGTATACTGTTGGTTGTGCTTTGATTTATTTTGTGTTGTTATGGCCAATGGCTAAGACAATAAACTAAACTTGGAAACTTCGGTTTAGCACCCTCCACCCCTTTTCCCCATGCTACAATTTAAATCATTAAAAAAATTCACCCCCAAAAACACGTACGAGGAAACCAATGACTATATATAATCACCAGGTTGTATTCATGGAGCAATTAGCCAGACAGCCAACATAGATAATAACATGTATTGAACAAAGACGAAAATATAGAACCATGGAAATACACAGCGGTGGGTTCAGCGCTGTTAGCCACCACCACCACCCCTGGGCTAGGGGTCACCTCCCCACCAGGATAGTTCTTCTTCAGCCAGCATTGCCGAGGACAAAGTAAGTTTTTTTACTTTCCTATCAGGGCTATTTTTGGGCAGGAACGCACAGGAACGGCATTCCGGCTGGCTCCCGAGTTGGCCACGCCCAGCAAGAACTCATTAGCATAATAGGCCACACCCAACAGCAGAAACTCACTAGGATTGGCTACACTAGGGGTGTGTGGCCTAACACGCAAAGGAGTTCCTGCTACAAAAAAGCCCTGGGTTTGGACAACAAACAAGGTAAACAGAATAAGAAGCAAAAGGTGGGTGTGGCTGGATGACCACACTTCTCGTAACATGGGGTGTGTGGCTTAATAGGCCAATGAGCTGTGCTGTCATGGGTGTGGCCTAATAGGCTAATGAGTTTCTGCTGTTGGGTGTGGCCTACTATGCTAATGAGTTCCTGCTGGGCTTTTTCTACAAAAAGAGCCCTGCTTTCCTTGTTCAACTCACTTAACCACAATCGATTCCAGAGGGGTGCAGTCACCCTTCAGTCATGCCAGCTTCCCAGTCATCAGATAAAAGAAAGTCCTTCTTCACCCCCCAGTGAAAGTCACTACCATGTGGCATTCGCTGTGACAGGAAGTGGTGGCGACTACAAGCATGGACAACTTCCAAGAGGGGATTGGATAGGCATATGGAGCAGAGGTCATAAGAACATAAGAGAAGCCACTGTCCGATCAGGCCCGTGGCCCCTCCAGTCCAACACTCTGCGTCACACAGTGGCCAGAAATACCAGGGGCCCTCAGGAGGTCCAGCAGTGGGGCCAGGACACTAGAAGCCCTCCCACTGTTGACCCCCCCCCCAAGCACCAAGAAGACAGAGCATCCCTGGCCCCAGACTGAGAGTTCCTATCGATACACCTTGTGGCTAAAAGCCACTGATGGACCTCTGCTCCCTATAAGAACATAAGAGAAGCCAATGTTGGATCAGGTCAGTGGCCCCTCCAGTCCAACACTCTGCGTCACACAGTGGCCAGAAATACCAGGTCCCATCAGGAGGTCCACCAGTGGGGCCAGGACATTAGAAGCCCTCCCACTGTTGACACCCCCCCAAGCACCAAGAATACCGAGCATCCCTTGCCCCAGACCGAGAGCTCCTATCTATACCTTGTTGCTAATAGCCACTGATGGACCTCTGCTCCATATGTTTATCCAGTTCCCTCTTGAAGCCATCCATGCTTGTAGCTGCCGCCACCATCAGTGGCTGTTAGCCACAAGGTGTAGATGGAACACTCTGTCTGAGGCAATGATGCTCTGTATTCTTGGTGCTTGCGGGGGGGGGGACAGTGGCAGGGCTTCTGGAGCTTTTTAAAAAATATATTTTATTATTTTAAAATAAAAACGTTGACAGTATAACAATATACAACTTTCCGGAACATTAACTCTCAGATAGCAAGTTGGCTACAGTATTTACCTTTAACATAACATTACTACCCATTCTCATTAGGCAAATTGTAATCTTTCTATAACTTCTGGAATCTCTCCTTGTTGTTGTGGTCAACACTATGTGCAGGACATGCACGCCACCGCATTTGATTATCTCTGATCCTCATTGTTAAGTGTGACACTTAACTCGGAGGAACAGTTCAACAAGTGATTTCAGCTTTATTTCAGTGAGAACAGCATAAAAGCTTAGTCTTGTAAGGACTAGACCAGCTAGACAATTTCAATAGGCAACGCGGCAATTTATATACAATCCTGGCTGAGATAGCCACGCCCACAACACTTACAGTATCCAATCATCTTATGTTCATTGCAACCAATCATAATCAATACATAACGTCCAATGAAAACCATTCCCTCCAGAAGGCACACCATTGGTCAGTATTTCCATGTTTTACAATCCGCATAATGAGCGATGCTGGATTATGCTTTTACCGTTATGTCTCTCAATACATAACACTCATCTCCTCTCTCCTCTTTTACTATCTCTTCCTCCATCCCAGACTTTATCGTTTCAGGGGTAGGAAGGCCCTCCCACCTCTTAAACGTATGCTGATCTACAAGGCACATTAGTAGGGAGAAGGCCTTAATACGAAATAATCATTAACCATAAAGTGGTTTTTTTAAAAAAAATACCCGCACAGCTGCTGCTGCCCTCACACTTGATTTCATTACAGCTGACACATAATCCCACGTTGGTTTTGTGGCACAGCCCGATGCCAAGCCCTAAGCGCCGCGTTAAGACTCCCAAATTGATTCGATGGCAGGGTACTTAAGCCCCGGATTCCAGGGACCTGCCAAGTCGACTCGGCCTTGCTCCTTGGCTCTGGAATTCTTCAGCATGCATGTCTCTGGGTTTCGAGCCACAAGACAGCGGGAACTTTGGCAAGGCCGCGTGGTCGGGGGACTCAGGTTTCTGATTCTTGAGCCAGTGCCAGCTTCTTGAATCGTTAGGTGGGTCTCGAGGAACAACCGTTCTGTTTCGTCACCGGAGAAAGGGACGGAGGGGAAAAAAACAAACCCCTCTGCTGCTCTTGTAGCGCCAAGTGTTCCCTCTAAGCTGAGTTAGTGTGAGCCAGCTCACAGAGTTTTAGCCTCCAGCTCACACCTTTTGCCTTTGCTCCGGAAGGACGGCTCCAGAGTGGGGGTGGCCACACTTGCTTAACGAAAGAGCCACACAGAATAAGCGTCAGATATTTGAGAGCCGCAGGACGTGAACAAATGTATATCACCCACATGTTTGCATTGAAAAATATGCAAATTTGCTTTTTTAAATTAACATTAAATGAGACTGCCAAAAATAAAAGCAAAAGGGATAAAAAGAGGCAGGGGTCATTTCCTGCAGGAGCGCACAGGAGCGGAGCTCTGGCAGTAAAGAGCCCAGGGGGCGGGCACATGCAACAAGCCCTGCCCCCTGCTCCCAGCAGCCCTCAGTCGGAGCAAGAAGCAGCCAGGTAAGTTGCAGAGCCCCCCCCCCAGGCCCCCGGTCCAAAACAGTCCAGTGGCACCTTTAAGACCAAGTTTTATTCAGGCACAAGCTCTCCCTCCTCTGCGAGGACAGATCTGCACATCCCCCCCAATAGCTAGCAATCCATCCTCCAAAACAGGCCACTTTAAGGCCAAGTTTTATTCAGGCACAAGCTCTGCCTCCTCTGTGAGGACAGATCTGCGCATTCCCCCCCCCCCCAATAGCTAGCAATCCAAAAGAGTCCAGTGGCACCTTTAAGGCCAAGTTTTATTCAGGCACAAGCTCTGCCTCCTCTGTGAGGACAGATCTGCGCATTCCCCCCCCCCACAACCAGCAATCCCCAAAAACC
>NW_015176101.1:88653-91151 GCF_001447785.1 Gekko japonicus | reverse complement strand
ACCAAGTTTTATTCAGGCACAAGCTCTCCTCTGTGAGGACAGATCTGCACGTCCCACCCACAATAGCTAGCAATCCAAAACAGTCCAGTGGCACCTTTAAGACCAAGTTTTATTCATGCACAAGCTCTCCCTCCTCTGTGAGGACAGATCTGCACGTCCCCCCCCCCAATAGCTAGCAATCCAAAATAGTCCAGTGGCACCTTTAAGACCAAGTTTTATTCAGGCACAAGCTCTCCCTCCTCTGCGAGGACAGATCTGCACGTCCCCCCCCCCCAACAGCTAGCAATCCTCCAAAACAGTCCAGTGGAGCCTGAGCGGTGGGTGTTGCCTTCTGACACACTTCCGGTGATGTCAGGGGGTGTGTGGCCTATGCAAACGAGTTGTGCTAATGAGTTATGCTAATGAGCTCCTGCACCTCTTTTTCTACAAAACGACCCCTGAAAAAGAGATATTGATAATGATATTTAACTTTAGATGGGGAGGGAGGGGAGAGAGCGAGAACAAAAGAAAGGCGGGGGGAAAGGTAGGAAGGAAGGTGGGAAGGAAGGAAGGAGATGGGGGAGGGAGAGGTGGAAAGGAAGCAAGGAGAAGGGAGGACCCACTGGAGAGGCACGCCTCCCCTTCGCTTCCCCAGCCGCCCCGCTGGGAGAGCCGCACAATATGTGTGAAAGAGCCGCATGCGGCTCCCGAGCCGCAGTTTGGCTACCCCTGCTCCAGAGCAAACCCATTTATGCAGCAGCCCAATCGCTCGCTCACAACTTTAATGCCAGCTGCTCACCAAGTAGAACTTTTGCTTGCAAGACTCCACAGCTCAGAGGGAGCATTGGCAACCCTCTTTCCTTTGACCACACGCATTTGTTATTTAAATATTCTGTTTAATATTTAATTGGACTTCTAGCCCTCCCCCCCCTGCACAGCAGGGCTCAGGGTGGGTTACAACAGCAGACAGACAGACACAACCAGTGTTCCCTCTAAGCTGAGTTAGTGTGAGCCAGCTCACAGTTCTTTAGCCTCCAGCTCACAGATTTTTGCCTTCGCTCAGAAAGGAGGGCTCCAGAGCAAATGAATTCATGCAGCGGCCAAATCGCTCGCTCACAACTTTAATGCCAGGAGCTCATAAAGTAGAATTTCTGCTCACAAGACTCCACAGCTTAGAGGGAACCCTGGACACAACTCACATAAAACAATTAAAATTTAATTACACAGTATTAAAGACCTATAGAAACATCAGTGGCACAACTCAGGGTGGCGGTCAGGTACAAATTGGTAAGTGCTCCCCAAAAAACTATCTGTATGAGTGCCCAAAGATGGAATCAGGTACTGGGCAGGTGGGCGGACAGAAGAAGAAGAGAAGATGGATTTATACCCCGCCCTTCACTACCCAAAGGAGTCTCAGAGCGGCTTACAAACTCCTTTCCCTTCCCCTTCCCACCACAGACACCCTGTGGGCCGAGAGAACTCTTTCGAGAACTGCCCTTGAGAGAACAGCTCTGAGAGAACTTGTGACTGACCCAAGGTCACACCAGCAGCTGCCTGTGGAGGAGTGGGGAGTCAAACCCAGTTCTCTCAAATTAGAGTCCGCGCTCCTAACTAGTGCACCACAACAGTAGCACAAAATAAATGGTGCGAAGCAGGGGACCATAAAGCCCCTTTGGCCACGCCCCTTCTTTCAGCCATTGACCATTTGTTGCTTACAGTTATACTCCCGCCCCCCGCTAAAGTGTCACGTGATGACTGAAGCAGCTGACATTGGCTGGATATTTAGTGGGGGGCGGGGATGTGGCTCAGTGGCAGAGCATCTGACTGGCCTGCAGAAAGTACCCCCAAGCCCAGCCCAGCCCTGTAACCACCGTCCCCACAGTGCCCCACTCCTTTCTCCCATGCAAACGAATGCTTGCATTTCTTCCAGACCCTGCCTTTGCAGTGAGAGTATCACCTTCCCTCCCTGGGGAATTCCTGGAGATTTGGGGGTAATGCTTGTGGAGCAGGGAATTTGGGAAGGGGGTCTCCCCTAGAATCTGTGGTTTACCATAGAGTTTTGCCCTCTGAAGGGGCTGAGGTGGCTCAGGTGGTTAAGACGCTGAGCTGCAGACCGGAAGGTCGGTAGTTCAGCAGTTCGAGACCCGAGTGCCGCGGGACGGAGGGAGCTCCCATCTCTGGCCCCAGCTCCTGCCAACCTAGCAGTTCGAAAGCAAGACATTGCGAGTAGAGCCAGTTTGGTGTAGTGGTTAAGTGCGTGGACTCTAATCTGGGAGAACCGGGTTTGATTCCCCACTCCTCCACTGGAACCTGCTGATGTGACCTTGGGTCAGTCACAAGCTCTGGCACAGCTGTCCTTGAAAAAGAGCAGTTTCTGTCAGAGCTCTCTCAGCCCCACCCACCTCACAGGGTGTCTGTTGTGGGGAGGGGAAGGGAAAGGCGTTTGTAAGCCGCTCTGAGACTCCAAGTGAAGGGCGGGGTATAAATCCAATCTCCTCCTCCTCCTCCTCCTCCTCCTC
>NW_015176101.1:65611-88576 GCF_001447785.1 Gekko japonicus | reverse complement strand
ATAAATCCAATTTCTTCTTCTTCTTCTTCTTCTTCTTCTTCTTCTTCTTCTTCTTCTTCTTCTTCTTCTTCTTCTTCTTCTTCTTGATAAATAGGTACCACTTCGGTGGGAAGGTAACAGCGTTCCGTGCGCCTTGGTCTTTAGTCATGCCGGCCACATGACCACGGAGAAGTTTTCGGACAGCACTGGCTCTTCGGCTTGGAAACGGAGATGAGCACCGCACCCCTAGAGTCGGATTCGGCTGGCTTTCGACCGAGGGAAACCTTTACCTTTTGCCCTCTGAAGCTGCCGGGGCTAATGTTCTTTGCAGCTCTCATTCCAGGAGAACGCCAGGCCCCGCCTGGAGTTTTGGCATCTGGTCCCTCCACCTCTGCCAGCATGTACCCAGGGCAGGCCCTTGGCGGATAGAATCTGACAGGTCGGCACATGCGCCTCCTTCCGCTCCATAACACGGGCCTTTTGCTGGTTCATAAAAGCACAGCAGCTCCGCTATGCCCACACGCACTCACACCTTGTCGGAGGCAAGACTGATTAGCCTGCCCTCGCATTATGTGCATAATAGCTCTCGGAGATGCATGAGGCATTAAAAGGCAGTTCGGGATGCTGACGCACCGCACAAAGCCCCTAAATGGCCTCTTCTCTCTCTCTCTCTTGGTTTTTGTTTTTTTTTTTCTCTCTCTCTCTCTCTCTTTGCTGTGAAGTCACAGTCAATTTAGGGTGACCCCCCCACCCCACCCCCCGGGCTTTTTAAGGCGAGAGATGAACGGTGGCTTGCCGTTGCCTGCCGCTTCGTTGCAACCTTGGGCTTCCTCGGTGGTCTCCTATCCAAAGACTAACCAGGGTCGACCCTGCTTAGCTTCCGAGGTCTGATAAAATTGGTTTGGCCTGGCCAGCCCAAGTCAGGGCAGCCTCCAATGATGGTAATAATAATAATTACCGGATGGCGGTGTGTGTAGAATCGCCAGGAGATCCTAAGAGTGTCTGGCAGACAGAAGTTCCGGCTCTTTTAGCATTGTGCACCACTAGGTGGCGCGCTAGGCTTGCTTTAAAAGCTTGAGATGTTTCAGAGGTGGAGTTGACATTGCCTGCCTCTGTGTCACAACCCTGGTATTGTAAAGATTTCTTGTAAGACATGCAAAGGTACAGTGCATGCTGTAACCATGGCGAAAACATAGGGTATATTCTGGGGGCTGGAGGCCTGGAAGTTTGAGGGAGAGGCTCCAAACTCGCAGGGTAGCTGCTGGAGCCTCTCCCCAAGATACCAACCAAGTTTGAAAGACTGAGGTCTTTCAACACCCCTCCTGAAATCAGCGGTTCCGGAGTGGGCAAGCACCTCTCATCTTCCACAGTGAAAACGGAGGCAAAAAATGCATTTAGCTTCTCAGCCATTTCCCTATCATCCTTCAATACTCCTTTTACCCCTTGGTCGTCCAAGGGCCCCACTGCCTCCCTGGCTGGTTTCCTGTTTCTAATGTATTTGAAGAAAGTTTTATTGTTGGTTTTTACGTTTTTTGCTATATGCTCCTCATATTTCCTTTTTGCCTGCCTGACTACAGACTTGCATTTTATTTGCCATAGCCTGTGTTCCGTTTTATCAGCCTCACTGTGACTAGCTTTCCACCGCTTAAAGGAATCCTTTTTACCTTTTACAGCTTCCATTACTTTGTTTGTTAACCATGCAGGCTTTTTCCTATACCTGTTTGTGCCTTTCCTAACCTGCGGAATATATATATATATTTGAGCTTCTAGGATCGTAGTTTTAAATACTCTCCAAGCTTCCCCAATGGTTTTGACCCTTTCTACTTTTCCTTTCAGTTTCCTCCCCACATGTCCCCTCGTATCAGAGACGTAGGGCTGCCAAATCCCCCCGGGGGGGGGATTTCCACCCCCCCCCCCCGCTTTGGAGGCCTGATTTCCACCGCCGCGGAATCGGGCCCCGGGGGAACCCCCCCGGCGTGCATGTCAGCCGGATGTGACGTGATGACGCCGGGCACGCTGGGGGCGGGGCCACAGCCATTTGAGGGGAAAACATAGAGATCCCCCCAGAATTACAGCTCATCTCCAGACTACAGAGATCTGTCCCCTTGGAGAAAAAGGCTGTTTTAGGGGGGCGGACTCTATGGCATTGTACTCCACTGGGGTCCCTGTCCCCCCCAGGCTCCATCCCGTAATCTCCAGGAGTTTCCCGACCTGGATCTGGCAACCCATACCCCTATCCCCCGCCGGTGACCAGGGGAGACCTGTCAACATATGATAACATAAGACGAGGTTGAGGAAATGGATCTCTCTGTCCCTCTCGGACATTATCCCCCCGCCCTGGAGTGGGGAAGAGGAGGGAGATGCTACGGGGATCATCGAGACCGAGAGAGACACCTGAAATAAACCCACCCGGACAAAAATAGCATTGGCCTTAAGGGCAAAAGACGAGCTGAATTAAAAATAGGCTGCTTTTAAAAAACCCTGGATGTGGTTGTTATGGCAACGAGTGTCTCCCGGAGCAGGCGGCCGAAGAGGCCCGCGCGAACGGCAGCGCCACAGGATGCTCGGAGCCAAAGAGGTGCACCGAGTCGCAGACTGTCTCGAGAGGTCTTGGGACGAAGGGAGAAACGTTCCCACCCACCCCCCGATAGATTATTGGGGTGCGTTCAGATGGAGCATTTGAGCCGGTACACGAGCCGGTTAGAAACGGAGTACTTACGCGCGATCACACTCACAACGTCTGCCTCCCGTCCCTAACCGTTGCCAACCGTCGCAAACACCCCTTAAACCGGGGTTGTTTGCTACTAGGTCCCCAAGTGGTGTTTTCCTGAGCGCTCCGGTTCTAGCTGCATTTTTCCCCGTCGGATCGCTCTCCACCGGTGTAGAGCCGCTTCCATTCAGAAGCCCGAGGCTCCCACTTTTCATCCTCCATTTTTTTCTAAACGTAGGCGATGTGCGCTTGGGCGAAGCTTCGCCCCGGCGTTAGTAAAAGCAATCTTTAAATGGTGCCCAGTTTCAGCCCTCAGATGAGTCCGGGACCTCACCGAGGCCAGTTTCGATGTCAGCGTTTAAACGGAAGTCTTCACTTCAGGGCATGCTTTTCGGGCTACGGTGTTATGCGCATGCGCGAAGATCTCAATTGTATGAAAGATTGCCTATGCGCATGCGCAAACTGTGTAGAAATAATAATAAAAAACCCCGATGCGTGCTGCTGAGCACCTGAAGTGTGGACGCCTCGGGGAGCGATGTGCTGCGCAGTGAGAGGTGAGTGTGATCGCGCTTCCCCTGGATCAAATTAATCCAGTTGGAACCGGAGCGGTTTACACCGCTCCCAGCCCGCCATCTGACCGCACCCTTGGAGTACCAGAGTGCTCCAGGCTTATCGCGCTGCAGAGCCAATCTATTTAGTGTGTGCTGACAAGAAACAAAGTTACACCCGGAGCAACTTTATCTTTGTAGACTAATATAAGTCTTTTATTGCAGAGAACTCCATTCCAGACAGGAGAGAGTAGAGATAGGGTTCTACTCTAGTCTAAATAACTAGGATGGTTGGAGATACAGGAGAGATGTCCTACTCTCATGCTGCCAAGATGGAGAAAGCTGGCATGGTGTGCAGAGAAGGTGTCAAAACCAGAAGGAAGGAAGTTTACCCTGAAAGTAGGAATCTATGCATCAAAGCGATAGTATCAGAGAGTAAAGGTAAGGATAGTCAGTGTCCTGGCCTCCCTAACTCTCTGACTCTCTTATAGACCCCCGCTGAAGTCTGAGGCTAAGAGACAGCGCAAAGTCCTTCACTTCCAACAAGTCTGTCCACCATCGCTCGCTCACAGCTTTAATGCCCAGGAGCTCACAAAGTAGAATTGTTGCTCACAAGACTCCACAGCTTAGAGGGAGCACTGACACCCCTGTCCCCCTCCCAACCCTTCCCAAGGTTGATTCACTAGTCTATTGCTTAAGAATCAAAGCCCTATGAAACCTCCCTACCCTCCAAGCAACCAAGCCACCTGTTTCCTTCCCTATACCAATCCCCACCCATACCTCCTATGGGGCATGGCTGTAAATTAAGGGGGTGGTGCCCCAAAATGCCCCACTGTAGCTACGGACCGAAACTAGAGCAATTAAAGGGAGCCTTCATCTAACAGCGTAGCAAACCTCTGAATATTGGCGCAACATCAGGAGAAGGCCTTGGCCTCTATGCCCCATTCGTTGGCCTCCCAGGGCAGCTGGTTGGCTACTGTGTGGTCTGGAATGCTGGACTTGTTGGACCACTGGTCTGATCCAACAGGGTATCTCCGATGGTCTTAGGTAAGTAATAAAACATAGGGGCGTATGATCTTGGGTTCGTTGTAGTGGTTAGGAGTGTGGACTCTAATCTGGGAGAACCGGGTTTGATTCCCCACTCCTCCACATGCAGTTGCTGGGTGACCTTGGGCAAGCCACAGTTCTCTCAGAGCTGTTCTCTCAAGAGCAGTTCTCTCAGAGCTCTCTCAGCCCCACCTACCTCACACGGTTTCTGTTATGGGGAGTAGAAGGGAAGGAGATTGTCAGCCGCTCTGAGACTCCAGGTGAAGGGCGGGGTACAAATCCAATCTCTTCTTCTCCTATGTTGCACTACAGAGAGAACTCAACTCCTTTTGCCCCCTCTTGCTGGCACTGGACCCAGAATACGTTCCAGCGGATGCGACAGGACCAAATCTGTGAAAACAGATGACTTTCTTGATTGACGCTAGTTGAAGGTGTGTATTTGCTAAGTGTGACTGACCTCCAGTGGTACCAACCAGAATTGTAAAAAACAATCCAAACGGTACAGGGTAAGAGGTGAGTAGTTGTGGGTCATGGATATGCATTTCTTTCCATAGGAATTGGGGGGGGGGGGCAGGGGCAGACAACAGCCAAAGGGTTTAGAATAAATAAATGCCTCCGATTGCCTCTTGAACTGCAATCTTCCCGTCGACATGTCTGAAATGTGGCACAGAGAATTTCCTTATGCATTTCATCCAAAAAAACTGGACTGAAAACAAAAGACGTCATCGAACCCAGGATAGCTCTCAGATGTTTAAAATTCAAGGTTATCCAGTTGGGCAGGATTTGAACCCATGTCTTCCCAGGGCTAGTTCAACATTCTGATGGCAACGCCACACTAATTCTCATAATGGAAAACAAACACCGGTAATGATGAATGTAACAAAAGGGAATAACGTTTTTCAAATGCAAAGAAATATAACAGCATAACAGAAATCGCAGGCCAGAAGAAGGAGAATAAGTTTTGTATATAAATGTAGAGGGAAGTGGATTTTGAACAAAATACTTTGCACTTTTTATTTTTATTGTGAGAAAGGTAACAGATTTTCCTTCAAATTCTGATATAGTAAAAGTTATCGCCAGTATGTACTATTGGTGAAATATGTGCGTATGATGTTATTTGTGAGTTTATTTATGCATCTGTAGTATTGATTTTAAATTGTTTTAACCTTATATTTATATTTGTATCTGTAGTTTGTATATCGAATGCACATAGTGCCTTATGTGAGCCGCCCTGAGCCCGTTTGCGGGGAGGGCGGGGTATAAATAAAATAAAATTAAAATTAATAAAATTAATAAAATAAAATAAAAAATGTAATACAGAAAATGTATCAATGATGAATCCATCATAGAAAATGTCCTAAAATTTTTAATGAAGGGGATGTCAGGGAAAAGGTTTTTATTTCTTTAATATATTTTGTAAGTATGATAATCTTTGACAAATATAATCTGTCCTATAATCCCTATATAACCCCTTTATTTTCTTCTGTACCCCTTTTTATATTACTATTTTGTCTTTAAAATAAAATAATTATTAAAAAATTGCAAGTCAGCTCTGTTAAAAAAAAAAAAACAGAGAAGCAGCCCTGGTCTAGAAACACTCTTCAGCTGATTGGATAGGGAAACAGTCTATGATAGACATAAGGATGTTTCCTTCCTGCAGTTAGAGATAACATTTCCCACACCCAAACTGTATCTCCCATTCAATCCCCAGCGTCAGCCAGTGTGGTGAAGAGGCTAGAGTGATGGAACCAGGTTCGAGTTCCTGCTCTGCCACTGAAGTTTGCCGAGTGACCTTGGGCCAGTCACGCACTCTCTCAGCCTAACCTACCTCACAGGGTTGTTGTAAGTAAAATAACAACTAAAGTCAAAATAAATAAATACATGTAAAAATCTCACACAGGAACTGGCATTACAGCATGAGAAAAGTGAAAGGTTTGGGGCTTGTGGTGTTTGGTGTAGTGGCTAGGAGCGCATACTCTAATCTGGGAGAACTGGGTTTGAGCCCCCACTCCGCCATATGCAGCTGCTGGTGTGACCTTGGGTCAGTCGCAGGTTCTCTCAGAGCTGTTCTCTCAGGAGCAGTTCTTGAGAGAGCTCTCTCAGACCCACCTACCTCACAGGGTGTCTGTTGTGGGGAGGGGAAGGGAGCGGAGATTGTAAACCACTCTGAGATTCCTTTGGGTAGTAAAGGGAGGGGTATAAATCCAATCTCTTCTTCTTCTGTTTGGAGACTGATCTGTACATGACAACCAACTGTCAATAGTACAACCAGGGGCTTGGGAAACTAACAAGACTTCAGCGGTGTTTTCTGACCACGAGCTCCTCCGGTCAGGGCCGCTTCCAGGTTTTGGGAGGGCCTAGACCCTTATCCTCTCCTCCCCCATACCTCCCTTCCCACCAATGCTCCCTCTAAGCTGTGGAGTCTTGTGGGCAAAAAGTCTACTTTGTGAGCTACTGGCTTTAAAGTTGTGTGAGAGCAATTTGGCTACTGCTCTGGAGCCATTCCTTCCTGAGCGAAGACAAAAATGCGAGAGCCAGAGGCTAAAAAGCCGTGACCTAGCTCACACTAACTCAGCTTAGAGGGAACACTGCTTCCCACCCCCTGACCTTGTGCGTGTGCATTCTTCCCCCACACACACACCCTTTCACGGTCCCTCTCACCACCTACACTCACAGATGCCTGCACCACTCAAGGCTGGGAAGTGCATACAGTTGGGGGCGTGGAGGTATGCGTTCAGTAGCATTGGGCCCCGCCTGAAGACCTGGGCGTCTGCCCGACCTCAAGGGACACTGCCGGCCCCATCTCCAGCGTTCTGCATTCAGCCTTATGGCCCTTTTAATATCCGCATCTCTTCCACCACCGCCTGTTCTTCCTCACGAAAACTGATCCTGACATCCCCAGGAGGAGTTCTTGGGTAAGCAGATCTGTTCTACTTATCAGCTAATGAAGAAGCCAGCCGAGGCAGCCTTTCCTGGGGTCAATCGCCGAGGCTGTTTTAAATCAATCCCCCCGCCCCGCTCCCCTTCCTGGCTCATCTTCTTCTCTCTGGCTGCTGTATAATCCAATTCAGCTCAACGGCAGATAAATTTAGAAATTGCCCGGGGGGGGGGGGGGGAGAACTAAACCGAAAAGGTCCCTCCCCGTTTCTGGAAATGAACGTTAAAAGTTGTCTGGAACCTTTTGCCGGACAGAAGCATTACCATTGCCTTTGACGCAAATCCGGAAGCTGCAGCTAGTGCAGAATGCTGCAGCCAGACTTCTGATGTGTCTCCCTAGGCGGGAGCACATCCGTCCTGTGCTGAAAGCACTGCACTGGCTGCCAATAGCATACCGGATTCGCTTCAAAGTGCTGGTTCTTTCCTTTAAAGCCCTATACGGCCAGGGTCCGACATACCTGAGGGACCGCCTTTCCCCATATATACCCCAAAGGGCATTACGGTCAGGGACGTAACATCTGCTGGTGACCCCAGGCCTCAAGGAAGCCAGGCCTGCGGTTACTAGGGCCAAGGCCTTCTCGGTGGCAGCTCCTACCTGGTGGAATGAGCTCCTGGAGGAGATCAGGGCCTTGCAGAACCTAGCACAGTTCCTCAGGGCCTGCAAGACGGAGCTCTTCCGCCAGGCTTTTGAGTAGGAGCCGCCACAACCACCACCACCAGGTAGAAATAGGGACTCTGGGGCAAGGGATGCTCTGTCTTCTGGGTGCTTGGGGGTGGTCAACAGTGGGAGGGCTTCTTGTGTCCTGGCCCCACTGGTGGACCTCCTGATGGCACAGGTATTTCTGGCCACTGTGTGATACAGAGTGTTGGACTGGATGGGCCTTTGGCCTGATCCAACATTGGCATCCCTTATGTTCTTATGTTCACCAACGAGTTTGGAAACAGCAGGGTATGGGAGTGGCCCTGTGATGATCGAACTGCAGCACTATGGCGTGTGGATACCACTGAGTTGAGATCTGACTGAATATCCTCCGGATACCATCTTTCAATTGAAGACTATCACCTGCGACCATCTTGAAGCACTTTATTTTGTAAATATTGTAATTTGTGTGTTTTTATCTTATTTTTATGTATTTGGCATGCGGGCCCTGATGTCAGCCGCCCTGAGCCTGCTTGCAGGGAGGGCGGCCTAGAAATAAAATAAATTTAGAAACAGAACGGTGTAGACAGTGAATATTGAATTCAGTACTGCACTGTGCTGAATCAGTCCCCCACAGTTCAAGCAGTGGGTGAAAAGGGAGTGGATTATAAGTCATCTCCGCGTTGCATCCTGTTTTCAAGTCCGCCTACATTTCAGTCCCGGTTAGCCTGCTGCAGGACTGCTTTGAAGGGTATGGAGAATAAACAAGGAAGGCCTCATCTGATTTTGGCAGCGGATGAAACATAGAAGATAAATAGATGAAACACAGCTCTGCCAGGTACCCCATGCTAGAAGTGATTCATCATAAGCTTGGCTTTGCCATGTCCGGTGCTTCCACACAAATGTCCACATGGGTGCAATTGCCATATGCAATAGCCAAATGCAGATTCCATTATTTCCACCAGATCACTATGAAAAATTCAATTAACAGAGAAATCGTCTCCTGTGTTATTTTCCCAGCTGCCTGATAGGCAGAAACTCTGCCTGGGAAGCCTCTTTCCTTTTAACCTTTGTGCTCCCACAAAAAAAAGCTTAATCTATTGAATTTCTGTCTGTCTGGGAGCTGGTAAAAGATCGTAGAGGTGCCCTGCCAGGAAAAATTGACGGTTGCTCCCGAAGCAGTTCATCAGGAGCTTGCTTTCCTAGGAATACCCACCCCCAACACTGTCTTGATTCCCTAAAACTTTACAGTGTGTAATGAAGTAAAACAAAAGTTTAGTGGAACATTAATGACTAAGACCATGTATTAAAAGATGAGCCACGCTCATGGCTGAATATGGATTCCATTGCTCCTCAGCAGAACTGATTCGAAAAATGAAATCAACATAAAATGAACCACCTAGATGTTTTTAACAGCTGCCAGTAAAAAGGATGCAGACTGAGAGTGATTTCAGCAAAGCGTACTTTATTCGATCAGGAACAAGACGACTTTAGCCGGCTCGCAGGCCGGCTTATATCCCCCGAGAAACCGCCACCCAAAACACACCCCTACTTCCCTATAGGTTATTTACAGTGGCCGAGAGTCCGCATGGTCAAAGCAATGGTATTCCCAGTAGTCATGTATGGCTGCGAGAGTTGGACTATAAGGAAGGCCAAGCGCCGAAGAATAGATTCTTTTGAACTATGGTGCTGGAGAAGACTCTTGAGAGTCCCTTGGACTGCAAGGAGATCAAATCAGTCAATCCTCAAAGAAATCCACCCTGACTGTTCCCTGGAAGGCCAGATAATGAAACTGAAGCTCAAATACTTTGGCCACCCAATGAGAAGGGAGCCCTCCCTGGAGAAGAAGACCCTGATGCTGGGAAAGACTGAAGGTCAAAGAAGACGGGGACGGCAAAGGATGAGATGGTCAGACAGTGTCATCGATGCAACGAACATGAAATTGAGCCAACTTCAGAGGACGGCGGAAGACCGGAAGGCCTGGCGTGATCTGGTCCATGGTGTCGCGGAGAGTCGGACTCGACTGTGCGACTGAGCAAGAAGAAGATGGGGAAAAATTCAGTGGAAGAATTCTGGGGTGCCTGCAAAGGCAGTGAATGTAAAGGGGGCTTCACCCACTGAATATCAGCCTGTTAATGTGCAGGCAGCCAACCAGTGAAGCGTTTTTTCATTTAACCCCCGCACTCTCCATAACAACTTCACCTCTGAAGAAGTGTGCATGCACACAAAAGCTTATACCCAGAATTAACCTTGTTGGTCTTAAAGGTGCCACTGGACTCCGACGTTGTTCAGCAGAAGGCAGCATATCCCATCCAGTGATACCTCTGAACACCAAGGGCTTCACCCATTGAATATCAGCCTGTTAAAGGGCGGGCAGCCAAGAGGTGAAGCCTTTTTTCATTTAACCCCCGCACTATCCATCAAGCTCCCTCTAAGCTGTGGAGTCTTGTGAACAAAAATTCTACTTTGTGAGCTACTGGCATTAAAGTTGTGAACGAGTAATTTGGCTACTGCATAAATTAGCTTGCTCTGGAGCCATCCTTCCTGAGCTAAGACAAAAATGTGTGTTGTTGTTGTTTAGTCGCACAGTCGAGTCCAACTCTTCAAGACCCCATGGACCAGATCACGCCAGGCCTTCCTGTCTGAAGTTTGCTCAATTTCATGTTCGTTGCATCGATGACACTGTCTAACCATCTCATCCTTTGCCATCCCCGTCTTCTTTGACCTTCAATCTTTCCCAGCATCAGGGTCTTCTCCAATGCTCCCTCTAAGCTGTGGAGTCTTCTGAGTAAACATTCTACTTTGTGAGTTACTGGCATGAAAGTTGTGAGCGAGCGATTTGGCTGCTGCAAAAACTAGTTTGCTCTGGAGCCGTCCTTCCTGAGTGAAGACAAAAATCTGTGAGCCGGAGGATAAAAAAATGATGAGCGAGCTCACACTAACTCAGCTTAGTGGAAACATTGATTCTCTTCTCCAGTGAGTGCTCCCTTCTCCTTTGGTGGCCAAAAATGTGTGAGCCAGAGGCTAAAAAACTGTGAGCTAGCTCACACTAACTCAGCTTAGAGGGAACATTGCTCTCCATAACAACTTCACCTCTGAAGAAGTATGCCTGCAGACGAAAGCTTATACCTGGAAAAAACTTTGTTGGTCTGAAAGGTGCCCCTGGGCTCAGGCTTCCTTCAGCTTCCCCTACTGAACTTCCTAAAAACTTGGTTCCCAGTCGAATCCGACTCTAGGGTTGCGGTGTTCATCTCCGTTTCCAAGCCGAAGAGCCAGCGCTGTCCGAAGACGTTTCCGTGGTCATGTGGCCGGCATGACTAAACGCCAAGGCGCACGGAACGCCGTGACCTTCTACCTGTCTGGCAACCCGTTAAAACAGCCAGGTGGATAATTTCCGGCAGATTTCATTTTTCCACTCCTTCTCTCGAAACGTCCCATCTTTGCCCAGCCTTCCACCCAATCCCACCACGTGCTTCCGCTCTAGCAAGAGGGCGGCTACGGGGCGCATGCGCCGCAAAGGGCACCGCGCCGGCGCAACAACCCTACGGTGGCCGCCTAGGGAACCGTCCCGCTTCCGGTGGTGTTCCGGCGCGCCTGCGCCGAGGTGGGTTGTGGGGAGGAGGGGCGGGATGGCGCAGGCGCTCTCAGGCTCCGGCGGCTCCCGGAGCGTAAACAAGGCGCTGCCGTGAGGGATGAGGAGGCGGCCGGAGCCGAGCGCGGCTGGGAGCTGCCGGGGCTGAGCCTCTCTCCCCTTCGCCGTCCCCCCGCCGGCCGGGGGCCCAAGGAAGCGCCATGAACCTGGCCAGTCAGAGCGGCGAGGCCGGCGCCGGCCAACTGCTCTTCGCCAACTTCAACCAGGACAACACGTAAGCGAGGGGGCGTGGCCAGAGGAGCCGGCGTGGGGGGAGGGGGGAGGCGAGCGGTGACGTCACGGCTGCGTTCCAAGGGCCTCCCCGTCCAAATCTATGAGAACGGCATTGCGTGTCGATTTGATTTGCTGGAGAATTTGGGTGTGCTATTTAATTAGTTATTTATTTATTTATTTTAAAAGGCTTCCCACCACACTAGTCCTCAAGGAGGTTATTTATTTATTTATTTAGAAAGGCTTCCCACCACACTAGTCCTCAAGGAGGTTATTTATTTATTTATTTAGAAAGGCTTCCCACCACACTAGTCCTCAAGGAGGTTATTTATTTATTTATTTATTTAGAAAGGCTTCCCACCACACTAGTCCTCAAGGAGGTTATTTATTTATTTATTTAGAAAGGCTTCCCACCACACTAGTCCTCAAGGAGGTTATTTATTTATTTATTTAGAAAGGCTTCCCACCACACTAGTCCTCAAGGAGGTTATTTATTTATTTATTTAGAAAGGCTTCCCACCACACTAGTCCTCAAGGAGGTTATTTATTTATTTATTTAGAAAGGCTTCCCACCACACTAGTCCTCAAGGAGGTTATTTATTTATTTATTTAGAAAGGCTTCCCACCACACTAGTCCTCAAGGAGGTTATTTATTTATTTATTTAGAAAGGCTTCCCACCACACTAGTCCTCAAGGAGGTTATTTATTTATTTATTTAGAAAGGCTTCCCACCACACTAGTCCTCAAGGAGGTTATTTATTTATTTATTTAGAAAGGCTTCCCACCACACTAGTCCTCAAGGAGGTTATTTATTTATTTATTTAGAAAGGCTTCCCACCACACTAGTCCTCAAGGAGGTTATTTATTTATTTATTTAGAAAGGCTTCCCACCACACTAGTCCTCAAGGAGGTTATTTATTTATTTATTTAGAAAGGCTTCCCACCACACTAGTCCTCAAGGAGGTTATTTATTTATTTATTTAGAAAGGCTTCCCACCACACTAGTCCTCAAGGAGGTTATTTATTTATTTATTTAGAAAGGCTTCCCACCACACTAGTCCTCAAGGAGGTTATTTATTTATTTATTTAGAAAGGCTTCCCACCACACTAGTCCTCAAGGAGGTTATTTATTTATTTATTTAGAAAGGCTTCCCACCACACTAGTCCTCAAGGAGGTTATTTATTTATTTATTTAGAAAGGCTTCCCACCACACTAGTCCTCAAGGAGGTTATTTATTTATTTATTTAGAAAGGCTTCCCACCACACTAGTCCTCAAGGAGGTTATTTATTTATTTATTTAGAAAGGCTTCCCACCACACTAGTCCTCAAGGAGGTTATTTATTTATTTATTTAGAAAGGCTTCCCACCACACTAGTCCTCAAGGAGGTTATTTATTTATTTATTTAGAAAGGCTTCCCACCACACTAGTCCTCAAGGAGGTTATTTATTTATTTATCCGCCAATAGCTAGCAATCCAAAAGAGTCCAGTGGAGCCTGAGTGGTGGGTGTTGCCTTCTGACACACTTCCGGTGATGTCAGGGAGTGTGGCATATGCAAATAGTTTACGCGAATGTGTTATGCTAATGAGCTCCTGCACCTCTTTTTCTACTAAATGACCCCTGGATGTAAAGTAGTTTTGCGTTAGGTGAGTCTGCTGCGGGCTTTGAGGTGTGACGGCTCAGTGTTCAGAGTAGTCGTACATCACTGAATGACGAAGAGGAGAATGGATTTATACCCCACTCTTCACTCGGAGTCTCAGAGCACTTTACAATCTCCTTTCCTTTCTCCCCACAACAGATGCCCTGGGAGGGAGGTGGGGCTGAGAGAGCTCTTTCGAGGACTGTTCTTGAGAGAACAGCTCTGAGAGAACTTCTGACTGACCCAAGGTCACACCAGCAACTGCACGTTCAAACTCTTTTCTCCCAGATTAGAGTTGGCCACTCTAAATGTGCTGCCTTCTGTGGAACAAAGTTGGAGTCCAGTGGCACCTTTAAGGCCAACAAGTTTAACTCTGGATATAAGCTTTTGTAAGCATGCACACTTCTTCAGAGGTGAGGTTTTTATGGAGAGTGCAGGGGTTAAATGGAAAAAAGGTTTCACCTTTTGGCTGCCTGCCCTTTAATTCAATGGGTGAAGCCCCCTTTACTGTCTTTGCACATACCCCAGACTTGTGTCTGAACATGGACGCTGACACCCAGAATTAAACTGTGTTGGTCTTAAAAGTGCCACTGGACTCCAACTTTTTCCCTCTTGCTTCAGACCAACGCAGCTAACCACCTGAATCTGCATTCTGCTGAGTTAGATTATTGGTCTATCAAGGCTAGGGTTGCCCGCTTAGACCCGGAATTAAACTTTGTTGGTCTTAAAGGTGCCGCTGGACTCCAACTTTGTTCTGCCGCTTCAGGCCAGCACGGCTAACCCGTGTGGATCTGCCTTCGACTGAGTTAGCTTATTAGTCCGTCGAGGTCCGGGCTGCCAGCTCTGGTTTGGGAGATACCGGAAGATTTGGGGGTGGAGTCTGGAGAGGGAAGAGAACTCAGTGGGGATTTGGTGGCAAGGGAACCCGCTCTTGGCTGCCGTTTTCTCCAGGGGAACTGATCTCTGTCGTCTGGAGATACGTTGTAATTCCAGGGCTCACCTACAGTTTGGCAACCCGAATCGAGGCCAGTCTTGGGCACTGTGGTGGACAGTGTCTTTCCAGGGCCTTGGGGAGAGCAGTCTTTCAGAATGTCTCATCCTTGGACCTTTTAATTGGAGATGGTGGGGATTGAACCTGGGACCTCTTGCGTGCAAACAGATGCTCTTCAACTCAGCCATGGACTTTCCACGATGCCAGTGCTTTGAGAAGGGGGGAGGCTCTAGCTTCTTTGCCAGTTTTAAGTGCGCGGACTCTAACCTGGGTGATTCCCCCCTCCTCCATTTGCAGCTGCTGGATGACCTTGGGCAAGCCGTAGTTCTGTCAGAGCTGTTCTCTCAAAGACAGTTATGAAAACAGCTCTCTCGGCCCCACCTACCTCCCAGGGTGTCTGTTGTGGAGAGGGGAAGGGAAAGGGGTTTGTAAGCCGCTCTGAGACTCCCAAGTGAAGGGTGGGATATAAATCCAATCTCCTCCTCCTCCTTCATCTGAGACAATTAGTTGGCCACTGTGATATCTCCAGCTAGAAAGCCAGTGGTCTGATCCAGTGGTCTCTGTGGCAACCAGGGATCATAGAGGACATCAGGAATCCTGTCTTTAAAAATGTACTCTTGGTAACGACAGCTTGTCTTGCAGAGTGACGAGGATGGTCAGGGGTCTGGAGACCAAGCCCTGTGAGGGAAGGCGGAGGGACTTGGGAATGTTCAGTCTGGAGAAGAGGAGGTTGGGGGGGGCTGCCTGGGGAGGTGGTGAGCTCCCCCTCCCTGGGCAGTCTTTAAGCAGCGACTGGACAAACACTTGTCAGGGATGCTCTACGCCAGTGGTGGCGAACCTTTTAGAGACCGCGTGCCCAAACTGCGACCCAAAACCCACTTATTTATCGCAAAGTGCCAACACGGCAATTTAACCTGAATACTGAGGTGTTACTTTAGAAAAAAACAACTCAAACATTAACTTAAGATGATCCAAACAAAGTAAGGAAAGCAATCCCAGATGCTTTCATTTGCTGAAAATGATTTGGCAGAGAATTCGACACTTTAATGATGGTCTGGGCCTGGTTGGGGTGATGGCACGTGTGCCCACAGAGAGGGCTCTGAGTGCCGCCTCTGGCACCCGTGCCATAGGTTCGCCACCACTGCTCTAGGCTGATCCTGCACTGAGCAGGGGGTGGACTAGATGGCCTCTGTAATGACCCCTTCCAGCTCTGTGTTTCTGTGATGCTATGAAAGAGGAAAGCAGTGCCTTCTGAAGCTGTGTGCTGTTATTCAAGTACAGGAGCTTTCTCTCCCCCCTCCCCCCAATCTGCCTTTTTCTTCCAAACAAAAACCACCCTAGAAAGAGATAACGGCAGCAATGATACTACTGCTGCTCCCCTTGTGGGTGCTGACTCAACAGCAGAAGACTGGTGATACAAAGTGCCTGCAGATGCCTAAAATGCAGGTTGGCTCTCCCGAGTCCCAGTACGCTTCATGGAACTTGAGCCTTGGGGTGTTACGGCGTGGGAGGAAACGAAGCACGTGTTGTGCATGTGAACGGTCCCACACTCAGTCCTTGACATTTCCATTTTTAAAAAAAGGGGTTTTGGGGGAAAGGCTCGGCTTCCCGCTTATTTTGCTACGCGGTTTGTTCCTTGAGAGGGCCGTCCGGCTGAGGTTGGATGTACGCGATTACTGTTGTACTTGGCAGGAAAATTAACCTCTGGTGACTCCGTTGCCAGGTATATCGCCAACTACAAGCACTTGGCTTGTAAGTGTTGAAAGATTCCAGATTATTCAGGCGTTTGTCATGCTCCAGGCAGTTGCCATGTGAGTACAGCAGGATGAAGGAAAGGTGCAATGGATTAAGTATTATTTGCCATTGTGCCTTTCAGCGTAAACTTACTTGTGTTCAATTTTTGCTCTAGTTGGGGTGTCCACCTGGCACGGTAGCCTATTCTGTTGGTATAATCTGTGTCCCGATTTGAGTTTTAAGGTAACTCTCGGTTGATAAGGGGTTAAGACGTAGGAGGAGGGGTAGATGATCACTCTCTAGGGCAGGTAGGACCTGAAGGCTTTTCACAAATGAAAGCGTGTTCCTACTGGCAAGAAAATAATCAATGGGACTGCGCCTGTTTCCCATCATAAATGTGAAGCCACCTGGGAAATCCCCCTCTGTGGTTTCGTTCAAAATATAGAGGTTTGCTCTTCCAGCCATCCCAACGAGACATAATCCAGCAAAATTTGCTTTAGCACAGATCTTAACTCATTGTTGCCAATAGATCGGACCAGTTTTACTTTTCTAATGACTTTACTGTAAAGCTTTTCTTCTTGACTTGTACTGGTCGTTGGCCAAATAAAGGATTGATTGATTGATTGATACTTGCGTTCGGTGATCTTGAGCGTTGCCACTGGAATATTAGAATCATAGAGTTGGAAGGGACCTACAGGGTCATCTAGTCCAGCCCCCTGCACAATGCAGGAAATTCACAAATACCTCCCCACACACACACACTCCCAGTGACCCCATCTCCATGCCCAAAAGAACGCAAAAACCCTCCAGGATCCCCGGGCAAACTGGCCTGGAGAAAAATGACTCCCTGACCACAGAGTGGCGATCGGCATTTCCCTGGGCGTCTAAGAAAGGGCCATGAGAACTAAGCACTGAGGCGACCCTCCCTGCCCTCCCTCTCATGATCTGCCCGAGTTCCCAGAATCAGCATTGCTGTCAGGTGGCCCTCTAGCCTCTGCTTGAAGACCTCCAAAGAAGGAGAGCCCACCACCTCCCGAGGAAACGCTCCAACTATCAGGAAGTTCTTCCTAATGTTTAGCTGAAAACTCTCTTGATTTAATTTCAACCTGTTGGTTCTGGTCCGACCTTCTGGGGCAACAGAAGACAACTCCGCACCATCCTCTATATGACAGCCCTTCAAGGACTTGAAGATGGCTATCGTATCACCTTTCAGTTGTGGGGAGCATCCAGGTTAGGGGAGGGAAAGTGGGTCGCAGTACAGCGTGGCACATTGGCAAGTGGAGTGGGCAAGGAGGAGGTCTGCCGAGGCCAGTAACTTGTATCAGGAACTTATTGGAGATCAGCTGTTGTAGATTCTCCTTTAGATCATTCTGCAGGCTCTGTTGGAGGTTCTAGCATGTGTTGGAACAAGGGACACGGGGGAATATTCAATTTGGCTTGTGCTCTAACTCAGGGGTGTCAATCATGCGGCCCGGGGGCCAGATCAGCCCCCCACCCCCCGGAGGGCTTCCATCAGGTCGGCAGTGGAAGTGGCCATCTCCTGCTTCCAGTTCTGCTGCTGCATCATCACTTGCTTCGCCAGACTCTCCTAATCACTCGGCCATCTCATGTTTTAACGTGGGTCCTAGACTCAGAACTCTGAGCGTGAGATTTCTGTGGTGAATGTCAATACATCAAAAGTAGGTTTGCAGCTTACAGAGCAAATGTTTTAAGTATGTTTTTATTTTAAGTAAAAAAAACCCCACTCTTTGTGTTTGTGTTTTAAGCATGTTTTTATTTTAAGTTAAAAAAAACACTCTTTGTTTCCTTTGTGTCCTTTATAAAGTTTATATCTCCGCTTACTAGCATTACATTTTATGACACACGCGGCCCGGCCCGACAAGGTCTGATTTATATCAGATCTGGCCCTCATAACAAATGAGTTCGACACCCGTGCTCTAACTGGTTCTGTATCACAGCTAAATACCTGTTTGTCCAAGTCATTTGAACCCACTCTCTCCGCCAAAGGCACTCAAGGCAGCTGACAAATGATGGAAGCAATACAATTAAAAAGCAGCCGTGTCAATTGCTCACCGGAGCGGTAAAGTCAGGTGCAACTAACACGGAAATTGGAGCAATAGCAGTAAATTTCTTCACCCCCTCAGGGCAAGAGTAGCAAGACGATAAATTTTTTAGGTAACACAGCATTAAAGCGAATCACCGGAGTTAAACCGTGTTTTTCCACACTGTCGGCCTTAAGCGTAGGGCAAGTCGTGCTTCGGCTTTGGAAGCGGTCAGGTGCTCTGTGGACAGTCGCTGGTGTGCAGGAATTGAAACCCAATGATTCGGCAATTATGTCTTGTCAGGCTAGTAGCAGCTGATGGCCCCGTCATCCCAGAAGATAAACTTCTGCCCCGTCCTGAATGGGTGTGACTTAGATTTTTTTTTAAAAAAATTACACAATGTCTGTTCAATAAAACAGAGCTGAATTAGTTTCTCCCGAGGTGAAAGCCAGACTGAGAACGTTTTCTTTCTCTGTTAGCTGTAGATAAAGATAGGTATTAGGCCTTCTTTGTGTTTTTGGCTGGGGGGGGAGGCAGTCTTCTTTTCCTGTATCTCAAAATCGTAGCCTTTCCTCTAAGCATTTTTAATTTCCTGCGATACGACGGAGCCAGCTTGTCGTAATGCTGCCCCTTGTACGGTAAAGCTCAGAACCAACGCTTTTGGCTGCCTGTCTGACTTGGAGCTAAAAGAAGGAGGAGGAGGAGATTGGATAGATACCCCGCCCTTCACTACCCAAAGGAGTCTCAGAGCGGCTTACAAACTCCCTTCCCCTCCTCACAATAGACACCCTGTGACTGGCGGGGCTGAGAGAGCTCTCTCGAGGACTGCCCTTGAGAGAACAGCTCTGAGAGAACTTGTGACTGACCCAAGGTCACACCAGCAGCTGTATGTGGCAGAGTGGGGACTCAAACCCAGTTCTCCCAGATTAGAGTCCACGGTTCTAACCACTACATCAAAATAGCTCCTAAGTTCCTAGTTCTGTGTGTTTTTTCGAGGACCATGCTGCTGCCAGCAAACACTTTGCCTTGATCCTTGCTTCGCTGGGTGTCCTCACTGAAATAACTTTCAGGGTTTTGTTTTTTCCTCTTCCTGATGCTCAACTCCTTGTAAAGGGCTCAGCATCACCCGGGCGGGCAGAGAGCGGTGACAGTCAAACACTGGTGGTTTTAAGCTTGTGGCTGACTTAGCGATGATATTTGGGGTAGTCTGCTCAGCTCTGCATGGTGGGTGCAAAGTTACCTTTAGCGATATTTTATCTCGGTGCATTCTCTCTGCACCGGTGACGTTGTTAGTGGCATTGTTAATTGTATTGCAGTTCGTTCTTCGTCAGTGTTTTGGCAAAGGGGGGAAATAACTGCTCAACAATCTCTCTTCTTACAGTGGCAGGTAAAAACCCCCAACTTTTTCAACATTTGCATGTGTGCGGGGAGGGGCTGTGGCTCAGCGGTGGGTTATCTGCTTGGCAATGCAGAAGGTTCGAGGTTGAATCCCCAGCATCTCCTGTTAACAATGTTCAGGTGGTGCGAAAGACCTGCACCTGGGACCTTGGAGAGCTGCTGCCATTCTGAGTAGACAATACTGGCTTTGATGGACCGAGGGTCTGATTCAGTAGCGGCAGGCTTCTGCGGAAAACTGGCCCACCGCTTCTCCTCTCCTCTCGGAAGGTGCCACAGTGAGGCATCATTGGCTGTAATGCAAAAACACACGTCTCATCATGAAAAAACAGGCGAAGGAAAGAAGTAAATAGCATATACATGGCGATAGGAAGGTAGGTCACATATTCATACTATTAAGGGCATTAAGCCAGACCGTAAGCCCCTCAAAAGACAGTCAACTACCAAATGCTCAGAAAGGAATCCAGTCCTGATTGGTGGTTGTTGTTCAGTCGCACAGTCGAGTCCGACTCTTCGCGACCCCACGGACCACATCACGCCAGGCCCTCCTGTCCCCCGTCCTCTTCCGGAGTTTGCTCAACTTCACGTTCGTCGCGCCGATTCTTTGCCGCATCGGACTTTCCTTTTGCCATCAGACACATCCACAGCTGAGCGTCCTTTCGGCTTTGGCCCAGCCGCTTCACTCTTTCTGGGGTTACTTGTACTTGCCCACTGCTCTTTCCTAGTAGGTTACTGGACACCTTCCGACCTGAGGGGCTCATCTTCCGGCGTCATATCTTTTAGCCTTTTGATACTGTCCATGGGGTTTTCTTGGCGAAGATAACTGGAATGGGTTGCCATTTCCTTCTCCGGTGGATCACGTTTTGTCTGAGTTCTCCGCTGTGGCCTATCCGTCCTGGGTGGCCCTCCACGGCATAGCCCACAGCCTTATCCAACCACGCAAGCCCCCTCGCGACGTCATGTCCTGATAGTGTAAATTAGATGGAATAATCCTGTTCTCAGCTAGATATTGCAGTATCGGGAGGCAGGTAACTACAAAGGTGTCACTCGTATCCTCACAGAAGTGAGGGTTTAGATCACCAGTAACCTTTCCCATCACAAATTGTGTCCATAGTTTATCGAACCGTAGGTCCATAGTTGGGGCTTCCTTGGCTTTCCATTTGGAAGCAACGGCTAGCCTCGCTGCTGCCAGTAGGGTATAAATCACAGCCTTCGAACCCTTTCTCGGTGCACCGTCGGACCACAGTTCTAGTAGGGCTAGACCGAAGGTAGGAGAGATGACCTGACCTACCATTTTACCGATCCCAGCCGAAACATCTTAGCACTCAGAAGTTCTGTAGCAGATGGTAAGGCGTCAGGTCAGCGGAAGGGGGAGCCAGTTTGGCGTAGTGGTTAAGTGTGCGGACTCTAATCTGGGAGGACCGGGTTTGATTCCCCACGCCTCCACTTGCAGCTACTGGGTGACCTTGGGTCAGTCACAAGCTCTGGCACAGCTGTCCTTGATGAAAAAGAGCCGTTTCTGCCAGAGCTCTCTCAGCCCCACCCACCTCACCGGGTGTCTGTTGTGGGGAGGGGAAGGGAAAGGAGTTTGTCAGCCGCTCTGAGACTCCGAGTGAAGGACGGGGTATAAATCCACTCTTCTTCTACTTCTTCAAAGCTCCCTAACTGCAGAAGCTCTGTTGGTCCAGTACGGAGCACCCTCAATTTAAATGAAACAATAATGAGGCTCAAGTATTCCAGGCCAGTGCCTCCCAGTCGTTCCTTAACTGTTACGTTCTTATCCCACCTTTCTTCCATTGTGGAACTGAAGGCAGTTTACGTAGCGTTCCTAGGGCAGTCTGCAGTGTCGTCCTCCTTAGCTGTATCATTTGCTCTCCAGTGTTACCCAGGGCTTGCATTATTGCCCCCACGTGAACAGAGTGTCACCATCCCAGGAGACACACAGTACTCTCTGTCATATGCGCATTGTAATGGACCGTGATGGAGAAGCTGTCGCTCAGCGAAGCTTGCTTCTTCTCTGATCCTCTCCTCGATGACCCCTGATAAGCTTTTCAGGAATCCCAGAGTTCCTGGAACACCGGCTGGTGTGTCCAGTATCATTCGTTTGAGTCATGTGTGATGAAGGATTTGCGACTCTGTGTTGTATAGAGGGTGCTAGTCTGTCATAGCAAAATGAAACAGAAGTCCCATGGCAGTCGAAAGACTAACAACACTTCGTTTACTTCCCACAATGAGGAAAGATGCCTTTTCAGATTTATCCCCTATTTAGTCATGTATGGCTGCGAGAGTTGGACTATAAGGAAGGCCGAGCGCCGAAGAATAGATTCTTTTGAACTATGGTGCTGGAGAAGACTCTTGAGAGTCCCTTGGACTGCAAGGAGATCAAATCAGTCAATCCTAAAAGAAATCCACCCTGACTGTTCCCTGGAAGGCCAGATAATGAAACTGAAGCTCAAGTACTTTGGCCACCCAATGAGAAGGGAGCCCTCACTGGAGAAGAAGACCCTGATGCTGGGAAAGACTGAAGGTCAAAGAAGACGGGGACGGCAAAGGATGAGATGGTTAGACAGTGTCATAGATGCAATGAACATGAAATTGAGCCAACTTCAGAGGACGGTGGAAGACCGGAAGGCCTGGCGTGATCTGGTCCATGGGGTCGTGGAGAGTCGGACTCGACTGTGCGACTGAACAACAACAAAAACATATTTATTGCTTTGCTGTCCTTTTCTCCCCTTAATTAAATCACAACAACTATTGACCGTATAACCTTAGCTTGTTACTTGGTTTTCTTTGCCTATCTTAAAACATCTTCAACCTGTTATATGTTAATTTGCTGTTCAGCCTCTGTCTATAAGTTTGAACTCTACCTTCTATTCCAATGTATTTGGGAAAGTGTGCCTGCGCAGGAAAGCTTTGTCGGCCTTAAAGGTGCCACCAGACTAGAGATGTAAAATTTCCGGAAATTTTGAAGCTCGGGAAAAAAACCCGTTTTTTCCCCAGTTTTTTTTCGGAGGGAAATGGAAATTTTCGGAAAAATTGAAAAAAATGCTACATTAGCATTTCTTCTGTCTTTTCCAGATTGAAAGTCATTCTGTTACTTTAGGAACATAAAATATGACTATGGACATTTTTACTTGGCATGAAATTATCACAACTAGCCTATTAAAAATATAGTGTATCCAAACAATTATTACAAACAGAATACCCACCCACATGCAAAAACAAAACTGAAACCTTTTTATTTTCTTCTGACAATAGCACCTCCTAAAGGAAGAAATGCATCTTGTTCTTGCATTGGAGAATTCAGTTTGTAACCTAGGACTTGCTTGTCCTCAGTGCACAGAAATTAGATCAATCTGATACCATATATATATATATTAGAAATGATTTGGAAAATATTTGAACACCTTGTCTTAAAATATTTTATTCATCATGTTAAAA
>NW_015176101.1:58536-65572 GCF_001447785.1 Gekko japonicus | reverse complement strand
AGTTGTTTTCTGGGCCTTCACATCTCTACACCAGACTCTAAATTCGTTCTGACACTTATTTCAGTCTGAGCTGTTGTGAGTAGTGGGAATAATTATTGGGTGGTGGTGGGGGTTTACTGGGGAGGTAGGAGTTGAGGCAGAGAGGTTTGGTGTGAATCCCACCATGAGTCTTTCCAGGTTAGATTCTCAGTGTAAAGGGAAAACAGAGGAGTAAAGGTAGAAAGGATGTGCACAAATCCCATTCACAAATCTACAGAATCAGCAGTGATGCATAATGGATGAGAGAGGTCACGAGTCCAAACAGAAAAAGAAAGTGATGAAGCAGGATGAATAGTTAACATCAAGGGGAAATTGGACGGTGCATACCACCCCGAAAATGCTAGATGCAATGGAGTCGGTGGGCAACAAGTTTTATTTTAACGGACGACACACTAAAGCGTCCCGGGATTCCTTTTATAAAAAAAGTAAAATAAAACAAATTTTATTTAATGTCTTCTCAAAGCATAATACCACCCATATCAGAAAAGGCTCATAGAAATACATAGTTTGTTGGCCTCCTGGGGTTCCTTGACTGGTCAGAGTAGCGACCCGAAACCAGCGACTGAATGTGCGTCTCCGGTTGTGCCAGCGATGAGATCGCCCAAACCCCTTAACCCCAAATGTGTGGATTTCTTTATCCGAATCCTCGGGTCTCAGTACTCGTCGGCAACTCCGTTAGTAGGGAATAGAACAGAAACCGAAACGCTGCAGAGGTCTTGCCTCTCGAATTCCAAGTAGGTAGAGCCCACTGTCGTAGTGCAGGACGAAAGAGACTGATGTTGCGTAGCCGGGGTTCAACTGGCTTTCGGAGTTGATTGAAGGCCAGAATGATAAATGGGCCATTTGTGGTTCGGCAGGGAGAACCGCTGTTTTTTCATTACCGTTTCCTTTGTAAACCTACTGGGAAGCTACAAGATTCCCTTCCTGGGTCCTGAGTGGATGGTTTCCCTCACTGAGAAAGAAGGGGCCCAAAAGGTTTGGGAGTCCAAATCCTTCCTCCAAGCCTGGACGTTCCCGTCCAGTGTTCCCTCTAAGCTGAGTTAGTGTGAGCCAGCTTACAGTTTCTTAGCCCCCAGCTCACACATTTGTCTCGGCTCCGGGAGGACGGCCCCAGAGCAAACTAATTTATGCAGCAGCCCAATCGCTCGCTCACCACTTTAATGCCAGGAGCTCACAAAGTAGAATTTTTGCTCACAAGACTCCACAGCTTAGAGGGAGCATTGGTTTAACTGTATGTTTGGATCGTCGTCTGATTTTATCTATCGTTTTACCCTTGACGTCTCGCCCAGAGCCCCATTATTACGGGGACGGAAACCAGCGACTGAATGTGCGTCTCCGGTTGTGCCAGCGATGAGATCGCCCAAACCCCTTAACCCCAAATGTGTGGATTTCTTTATCCGAATCCTCGGGTCTCAGTACTCGTCGGCAACTCCGTTAGTAGGGAATAGAACAGAAACCGAAACGCTGCAGAGGTCTTGCCTCTCGAATTCCAAGTAGGTAGAGCCCACTGTCGTAGTGCAGGACGAAAGAGACTGATGTTGCGTAGCCGGGGTTCAACTGGCTTTCGGAGTTGATTGAAGGCCAGAATGATAAATGGGCCATTTGTGGTTCGGCAGGGAGAACCGCTGTTTTTTCATTACCGTTTCCTTTGTAAACCTACTGGGAAGCTACAAGATTCCCTTCCTGGGTCCTGAGTGGATGGTTTCCCTCACTGAGAAAGAAGGGGCCCAAAAGGTTTGGGAGTCCAAATCCTTCCTCCAAGCCTGGACGTTCCCGTCCAGTGTTCCCTCTAAGCTGAGTTAGTGTGAGCCAGCTTACAGTTTCTTAGCCCCCAGCTCACACATTTGTCTCGGCTCCGGGAGGACGGCCCCAGAGCAAACTAATTTATGCAGCAGCCCAATCGCTCGCTCACCACTTTAATGCCAGGAGCTCACAAAGTAGAATTTTTGCTCACAAGACTCCACAGCTTAGAGGGAGCATTGGTTTAACTGTATGTTTGGATCGTCGTCTGATTTTATCTATCGTTTTACCCTTGACGTCTTGGCCGGAGCCCCATTATTACGGGGACGGGGGTGATTCATAAATTGAATAAATAATAATAATAATTAATAAAGATAATACCTTATTGATTGATTGAATTGATCAGCCACCCTCTCCAATGGAACCAGACTCAGGGCGGTGTACCACACAGTCGTATCAAACGTCAATAAAACAAATTGAAATGTACACAAGACAGTAAAAACATAATAGTCTGATTCATTGCTTCTCTGTGTTAACTACAGATGGTGCTGAAATCCTAACCACAATGCTGTCTTGTGGGGAACGGGTGGGGGTGCCAAGACGGAACTGTTGCTGTCCTCAATCGAGCGCCTGGCGGAACGTCTCTGCCTCGGACACCCTGCGGAAATGTAGAATGTCTCGTAGGGCGCGGATGTCATTCCGCGGAGCGTTCCACCCGGTTGGAGCCAGGGCAGAGAAGGCCCTGGCTCTGGTAGAGGTCAGCCAGCGGTCCCCTGGGCTGCCGAAGGGGAGGGGGGCAGTGTTCCCTCTAAGCTGAGTGAGTGTGAGCTAGCTCACAGTTTTTTAGCCTCCAGCTCACACATTTTTGCCTTAGCTCGGGAAGAATGGTTCCAGAGCAAACTAATTTATGCAGTAGCCAAATCGCTCGCTCACAACTTTAATGCCAGGAGCTCAGAAAGTAGAATATTTGCTCCCAAGACTCCACAGCTTAGAGCAGTGGTGGTGAACCTATGGCACGGGTGCCAGAGGTGGCACTCAGAGCCCTCTCTGTGGGCACGCGTGCCATCGCCCCAGCCAGGCCCAGACCATCATTAAAGTGTCGAATTCTCTGCCAAATAATTTTAAGTAACTGAAAGCATTTGGGATTGCTTTCCTTACTTTGTTTGGATCATCTTAAGTGAATGTAGGAGTTGTTTTTTCTAAAGTAAAACCTCAGGATTCAGGTTAAATTGCCGTGTTGGCACTTTGCGATAAATAAGTGGGTTTTGGGTCGCAGTTTGGGCACTCGGTCTCTAAAAGGTTCGCCATCACTGGCTTAGAGGGAACATTGGAGGGGGGGGGCAAGTTGAATGATAAATGTTATAACTGTGTCTGCTTGAAGTGAAGTTGAAGGGATTGCAAGTGTATCGTGCCAGTAAAAGATCTCGACCCTTCGCTTCTTTCACAGTTTTAAAAACAAAACACACACCAAAACAAAATAAAACACACGCCAAAAGATAATACTCCAGAATTCTGGAATGTAGGCCGTTCCCCAATGGCCGCCTTTCGATGACAGAGAAGAATCTCTTCTGGTTAAGCTGAAGATCTGAAATTGTGCTTCTGGGCGCCTTGGGTGCGAGGCAGCGTCAGACTGAAATTCTCACCCCCGTCCCTGTCATCCTCACCTTCTTTTCCGGGTTGATAGGGGGCTATAAATGCTTCTCTCGAGCTCTGTGGCGGAAGAAGCAGTGGATTCTAACCAGAGTGTTTGTGCCATACACGCCGTTCTTGCCTGGCTGTCCTAATTCAGTGCCCGAAGTGAACGCTCGAGTGTCTTATTGAGAGCCAGTTTGGTGTAGTGGTTAAGTGCGCGGACTCTAATCTGGGAGAACCGGGTTTGAGTCCCCACTCCTCCACTTGCACCTGCTGATGTGACCTTGGGTCAGTCACAAGCTCTGGCACAGCTGTCCTTGAGAAAGAGCAGTTTCTGCCCAGAGCTCTCTCAGCCCCACCTGCCTCACAGGGTGTCTGTTGTGGGGAGGGGAAGGGAAAGGAGTTTGTCAGCCGCTCTGAGACTCCCTTGGGTAGTGAAGGGCGGGGTATAAATCCAATCTCTTCTTCTTCTTCTTCTTCTATTGGCAATCGGTTAGTAGCCTTTCTAAATAGCAGGGAAGGTGGCTTCGTTGTGGCGCTTCACTTCACTTCACTGAGTTGTCCTTCCAGTTGGCAGTGGGAAAATTCCAAGAGCTTGGTTGTCTGAGTACCTAAAAATTTGTCACTTGACAGCTTGGGAATTCTATGTACATTTTTAGCCTTGCTGATAACAGTCTTTGTACACAGGAGTGTACTTTGGGGTTATACGAATATTCATAATGATTCAGTTTCTGTGTAAGGTTATCAGCAATTTTGAGTAAGGTAAAGGTCTCCCTTGCTCGAAAGCCAGTCGAGTCCGACTCTAGGGTTGCGGTGCTCATCTCCGTTTCAAAGCCGAAGAGCCAGCGCTGTCCGAAGACGTTTCCGTGGGCTGGGTTAAATCTCTGGATTTAACTGGATTCTCATCTGGAGAACCAGGTTTGATTCCCCACTCCTCCACCTGAGGCCAGCTGGGTGACCTTGGGCCAGTCACGAGTTCTCTCAGGGCTATTCTCTCAGGGGCAATTCTCTCAGAGGTCTCTCAGCCCCACCTGCCTCACAGGGTGTGTTGTGGGGAAGGGGAAGGGAAAGGAGACTGTAGGGTGGGGTATAAATCCAATTCTTCTTAATCATTGTCAGCATTGTTTATATTTAAACGAAAAATCTTGAAAGTATTATATATGTTTACAGTGTAAGTTTGATTTTCAGTGCTCCCCAGAATTTCCCGGTTTTTCCGTTCGAAAAGCGGAGAAAGTCTTTTACATGATGTGTGTTTGCAATGAGTAAGGTGAAGTTTTATCACTCAAAAAAGGGGAAAGAAAATAGTTTGAAGTATTTTCCACGCTCCCCAGTTTTTCCACAGAAAAATGGAAAAAGTCCTCAAATTTCTTCATGCTACACATTTTGAAGACGAAAGACCCTCGCATCTACAATTGTGCTACAAAGTCTGTAAATGTGAGCTGGCGATTCCCCTAGCAGCAACGCTCCCTCTAAGCTGTGGAGTCCTGTGAGCAAAAATTCTGCCTTGTGAGCTCCTGGCATTCAAGTTGTGCGCAGGCCAGTTGGCTGCTGCATCAATCAGTTTCCTCCGGAGCCGTCCTTCCTGAGCAAAGGCAAAAAGGTGTGAGCCGGTGGCTAAAAAAGGATGAGCTGGCTCACACTCACTCAGCCTATAGCAGTGGTGGCGAACCTATGGCACGGGTGCCAGAGGTGGCACTTGGAGCCCTCTCTGTGGGCACGCGTGCCATCGCCCCAGCCAGGCCCAGACCTTCATTAAAGTGTCGAATTCTCTGCCAAATAATTTTAAGTAAATGAAAGCATTTGGGATTGCTTTCCTTACTTTGTTTGGATCCTCTTAAGTTAATGTATGAGTGGTTTTTTCTAAAGTAAAACCTCAGTAGTCAGGCTAAATTGCCGTGTTGGCACTTTGCGATCAATAAGTGGGTTTTGGGTCGCAGTTTGGGCACTCGGTCTCTAAAAGGTTCGCCATCACTGGCCTATAGGGAACACTGCCCCCCGGCGGGGAGGCTAGGGAAGGAAAGGAAAGCTGCCCTGCCCTTTCTGGTCGCACCGGGGTGAGGGTGTCCGGCATCATTAAATGGTGAGGCAGGGCTGGTGGATGGTGGGGTTCTGCCCACAAATGGCCCACTATGGCTACGGACCTGCCTAGAAGACAAGGGAGACTGATCATGGGTTCTTGGCCCTGATGGAGCCTCCATGTTCAGAGGCTGTATACCTCTGAATACAAGTGGCCAGGAGGCAGCAACAGGAAGGAGGCTTTGGCTTCTGTGGACTGCTCATCCGCCTTTCTGGAGCACCCCGTTGTGACCTTTGCGGGGAACGGGTTGCTGAACTAGACGGCCTGGTCTAATACGACTCCTCTCTCACGTTCTGCCTCCCACATTCATAGCGCGCATTCCTGTGATGCGCAGATGCTTTGGGTCCATAGTTAAGCACCACTCGCCCCTTGTTGAAGAGGTCCGACGCCGACGCCCCACACAGCTGACCTGAAAGCAATATACATCTTGCAAGGCCCTGTTTACTTAGGTTTCCCAGCCGGGAGGCGATTCAGGCAACTCCGCCGAACAGCTGATTGTTTGCAAGCCTGAACTCGACACAGACCAGGTGGTACCGGGCCACAAAACGGTTGCGGGAGCCGATCCATAGTCGTTTGCATCGTGCCAAGTGGGCTTCCTGAAATCAGAGTGATGGTGCCGAAACTGCAGCTAGAACGCCTTAGTCTCTTTAGTGGAGTCAGGTCTTGGGTAAGCAGATGCCCTGTTTATCCTGCCTTTTGAAATCCTTTCCATGACGTGCCTGCGAGCTGCAAATCAACTTTAAGGCGTCGTTGACAAGGGGCTTAATGTTGACTCCCAAGATTTGTGTTCTCTGTGCAAGGCCTTTATTTGCCCATCCATTGTTGCTGCAAATGGAGGAAATACTTGGAAGGGTGTCCAGCGCCACTGGGTTGTCCACACCGTGAAGGGTTAAAGCTGGAATTTCAGAGCTGTTTGCCAGGAGCACTGGGGTGTAGTGTGAGGACAGAGAGAATGGAGTAACCGAGCCCAAAAAAACCCCACTCCCAACCAATGTTCCCTCTAAGCTGTGGAGTCTTGTGAGCAAAAATTCTACTTTGTGAGCTACTGGCAGTGAAGTCGTGAGCGAGCAATTTGGGTACTGCATAAATGAGTTTGCTCTGGAGCCATCCTTCCTGAGCGAAGACAAAAAGGTATGAGCTGGAGGCTAAAAACCTGTGAGCTAGCTCACACAAACTCAGCTTAGAGGGAACACTGCTCCCAACCAGAGGCAGAGAGGAAGCTGTGTTGTATGTGTGTGATTCACAAAGCTGGCCGTGCCTCTTTCCAGAGCCAATTTGGTGTAGCGGTTAGGAGTGCAGACTCCAATCTGGGAGAACCGGGTTTGATTCCCCACTCCTCCACATGCAGCTGCTGGTGTGACTTTGGGTCAGTCACAAGTTCTCTAAGCTGTTCTCACAAGGGCAGTTCTCTCAGCCTCACCTACCTCACAGGGTGTCTGTTGTGGTGATGTTAGGGCAAGAGGTGTGTTTCCTTGATCCCTGCTCCACATGTTCACTTGGGGCAGGGAAGCACGAGAGTCGATATTGAGCAACGGGTACATTTCCCTA
>NW_015176101.1:52001-58382 GCF_001447785.1 Gekko japonicus | reverse complement strand
GCAGGAATGTGGTGCTTTCTGGCCGAGCCTTGCTTGGAAAGCCCGGAGGACAGTGAATGCGGGAAGGGCCTCCCGGGAGCCAACGATCCCATGCCCCAGAGTGGGCGTCTCACAAACCACAGCGGGTTCTGGCTTTCTGACAAATGTCGCCTTAATTATTCATGATCGTCTCTGGCAACACGTCAGTAATTGATCTCCGGCGCTGCTCAGAAAGGGGTAATGGAGGGCGAGGCCAGGCGCCGGGGAAGCAAGGAAGGGGCTCTTGTCTCTCGAGCCCTGTCGAGTGCGGCGTACATCTTTGAAAAAGCCAGTTCTGTATGTATCTGACTTGAGGTTGGGGTCGGTGGCGGCTAGAGATGTGAAATTTTTGGAAATTTTGAAGCTCGGAAAAAACCCCGGTTTTTTTCCTGGTTTTTTTCGGGGGAAAACGGAAATTTTCGGAAAAATTGAAAAAAAATGCTACATTAGCATTTCTTTTGTCTTTTCTAGATTGAAAGTCATTCTGTTACTTTAGGAACATAAAATATGACTATGGACATTTTTACTTGGCATGAAATTATCACAACTAGCATATTAAAAATATAGTGTATCCAAACAATTATTACAAACAGAATACCCATCCACATGCAAAAACAAACCTGAAACCTTTTTATTTTCTTCTGACAATAGCACCTCCTAAAGAAAGAAATGCATCTTGTTCTTGCATTGGAGAGTTCAGTTTGTAACCTAGGACTTGCTTGTCCTCAGTGCACAGAAATTAGATCAATCTGATGTCATATATATATATTTTAGAAATGATTTGGAAAATATTTGAACACCTTGTCTTAAAAGATTTTATTCATCATGTTAAAATAAAACGTTCCATAGTCAATTTATTTTATTTTATTTTTTCAATTTTTCCAATTTTTTGGAAAATAACAAAAAAGGCTTCAGGAAAAAAACTGTTTTTCCCCCGAATTTTTCCGTTTTTTTTCCTGGCCTTCACATCTCTAGTGGCGGCAGTGTTCACGTTGCGTGAATCAGGCCCAGCTTGATGAGCTGGGTTGCCGCACGAAATATCTTGAGGGATTTCGCGTCACGATATCGACGCAGGTTTCGTGGCGTGGCTGACTCAAGGATTCTAATGTGTGTGTGTGTGGGGGGGCCCCCTGTAAGATGCACAAAACAGAAGATCGGATCGGGGCCCTCCTTCCTAGTCCACAAACAGCAGCAGAGCCCAGGGGGCCTGTCTTGATGCAGCGACGAGGAGGACCATCTGCTCCCCTGTGTCCCTGCCTAGGAACGAAGATCACAGGGAGAGCTCCGCTTGACTGCCCTGCCGGCCAAAGAAGCTCATCTGGTGGGTACCCAGGAAAGGGCCTTTTCAGTGGCAGCCCCGTGGTTATGGAGTAGCCTCCCCAGGGATGGGCACCCTAGACCCCTCGCTCTTGATCTTCGGGAGGCGGCCGTAGACAGTTTTATTCATGAGGGCATTTGATTAGAAGAAGAAGAAGAGATTGGATTTATACCCCGCCCTTCACTACCCGAAGGTGTCTCAGAGCAGCTCACAAACTCCTTTCCCTTCCCCTCACCACAACAGACACCCTGGGAGGTGGGTGGGGTTGAGAGAGCTCTGACAGAAACTGCTCTTTTTCAAGGACAGCTCTTGTCAGAACTACGGCTTGCCCAAGGTTATCCAGCCAGGTGCAAGTGGAGAATGAAGAAGAAGAAGAGATTGGATGTATACCCCATGGCCCTTCACTACCCGAAGGAGTCTCAGAGCAGCTGACAAACTCCTCTCCCTTCCCCTCCCCACAACAGACACCCTGTGAGGTTGGTGGGACTGAGAGAGCTCTGACAGAAACTGCTCTTTTTCAAGGACAGCTCTTATCAGAACTAGGGCTTGCCCAAGGTCATCCAGCCCAGGTGCAAGTGGAGGAGTGGGGAATCAAACCCGGTTCCCCCAGTTTAGAGTCTGCGCACTTAACCCCTACACCAAACTGGTGAAGAAGAGATTGGATTTATACCCCGCCCTTCACTACCCGAAGGAGTCTCAGAGGGGCTTACAATCTCCTTTCCCTTCCCCTCCCCACAAGGGACACCCTGGGAGGTCGGTGGGGCTGAGAGAGCTCTCTCGAGGACTGCCCTTGAGAGAACAGCACCGAAAGAACTGGTGACTGACCCAAGGTCACCCAGCTGGCTGCATGTGGAGGCGTGGGGAATCAAACCTGGTTCTCCCAGATTAGAGTCCGCGCACTCAACCACTCTTATAGAAGATTAGATCTTCTGCCTATAGGAGTTTTAAATTATTGGTCTTAAATAGTGTTTTGAATGTATTTTATTATTATTTATACTGTAAACAGCCTTGGGGCCTGAACTGAGTAGCCCGGGTTAGCCCGATCTTGTCAGATCTCAGACGCTAAGCAAGGTCGGCCCTGCGTAGTATTTGGATGGGAAGAGGAGGAGGAGGAGGAGGGATTTATACCCCATGGCCCTTCACTACCCGAAGGAGTCTCAGAGCGGCTTACAATCGCCTTCCTCTCCCCACAACAGACACCCTGTGAGCAATGGTCCCTCTAAGCTGTGGAGTCTTGTGAGCAGAAATTCTACTTGTGAGCTCCTGGCATGAAAGTGGTGAGCGAGCGATTGGGCTGCTGCATAAATTAGTTTGCTCTGGAGCTAAGACAAAAATGTGTGAGCTGGAGGCTAAACAACTGTGAGCTAGCTCACACTCACTCAGCTTAGAGGGAACACTGCCTGTGAGGCAGGTGGGGCTCTCTTGAGAACTGCCCTTGAGAGAACACCTCTGAAAGAACTTGTGACTGACCCAAGGTCACACCAACAAGCTGCACGTGGAGGAGTGGGGAATCAAACCCGGTTCTCCCAGATTAGAGTCTGCGTTCCTAACCACGACACCACTCTGGCTCTCCAGGGACCCCCAAGGAACACCAGGGGCATGGCACAGAGGCACATTTCCCCCCCGAATTTTTCTGTTTTTTTTCCCAGGCCTTCACATCTCGGGGTGGGGGAGCTTTATTTCAAAACGTACACAGCATCTCTGCATTTCCGCCTTGCATCCCTTTTAATCCCCCCATCCGACTTTGTCAAAAATGCACGTAAATATATATATTTGGGTCCTCCGATATATAAAACGTACCATCGATGTGGGCTCATAACGGATGGTTTGCTGAGCAGGTAATAAAAAATGATCCCGCACTTCCTCTGCCTGATGATCCCTGGCTGCCAGGCGACAGGATTATTATTAATCTGTTCCACTCGCTGAGAGTCAGGCGTGTTTGCCGGGTCACTGACACCAGGGATTGCGGCCTGGTCCAGTCGCTTGATGTGGCATCTGGTAGAGTCGATACTCATTTCTGAATGGCAGGCGGTCCTGTAAGTCTGAAAACAGCAGCTAGTTTAACACTGTCTCCTTTTAGCCTGTCTTGGTTAAGCATTCCAGCTTTCCTACAAAGCTGTCTGTTCTTTTACAGGGGGGAAATGCATCCTTCTCTAACTTTCCTCCCTCGCTAGCATGCGAACAGTTTTGGCTGACCAGCGTCGGACTGTCTTGAGGGTCTGTTCTCAATTCCCTCGCAGAGACGCTCACCCAGGTTCTCCCAGCCACTCAAGTAGAAATAGCTTCCATGAAGCTAGGCATGCAGGGTGCGAGCAAAGCGTTATCTTCTCCAAAGGTGCAAACAAAACTTTATGGAGGGTCCAGATGCAGGTAGCCCAGTTTACTTACGTTATTTATAGCCCACCTTTTCTCTTAAAGTCAGAGTTGTGCAACAGTGGAATGGGCTGCCTCGGGAGGTGGTGAGCTCCCCCTCCCTGGCAATCTTTAAGCAGCATGTGGACAAACACTTGTCAGGGATGCTCCAAGCCAGGGGTGTCGAACTCATTTGCTACGAGGGCCGGATCTGACATAAATGAGACCTTGTTGGGCCGGACCATGTGCGTCGTAAAACGTAATGCCCGGTAGCAGAGATATAAACTTTGTAAAGGACACAAACACAAAGATTATTATTTTTTTCTTAAAATTAAAACATGCTTAAAACGTTAGCTCTGTAAGCTGCAAACCTACTTTTGATTTATCGACATCCACCACAGAAATCTCAGGCTCAGAGTCTGAGGACCCAGGTTAAAACATGAAATGGCCGAGTGATTAAGAGAGTCTGACAAAGCAAGTTATGATGCAGCAGCAGCAGAACTGGAAGCAGGAGATGGCCAGTTCCACTGGCGGGCCTGATGGAAGCCCTCCGGGGGCCTGATCCGGCCCCTGGGGCGCATGTTTGACACCCTTGCTCTAGGCTGATCCCGCACTGAGCAGGGGGTTGGACTGGATGGCCCTTTCTAACTGTGATTCTATGATTCTGAGACTGCAATCAGACAGCGTACGACATCCATACAATGGAATAGGGTGTGGGTTAAAGGTAAAAGGTAAAGGTTCCCTTGCTCGAAAGCCAGTCAAATCCGACTCTAGGGTTGGGGTGCTCATCTCCGTTTCAAAGCCAAAGAGCCAGCGCTGTCCGGAGACGTTTCCATGGTCATGTGGCCGGCATGACTAAACACCAAGGCGCACGGAATGCTGTGACCTTCCCACCGAAGTGGTACCTATTTATCTACTTGCAATGTCTTGCTTTCGAACTGCTAGGTTGGCAGGAGCTGGAACTAGAGACGGGAGCTCACTCCGTCATGCGGGACACTCGGGTCTCGAACTGCTGAACGACCGACCTTCCACAGCCTGCAGTTCAGCTTCTTAACCACTCGAGCCACCGCAGCTCCGTGTGTGTGGGTTACAGAACTAGAAGATGGAACAAGCAGGGAACCGTTGAACTCAGTAAACAATGCCGCACCTAGATTACAAACCTAGAAGGATAAGATACAGTTCATTCGGGGATACTCCTGTCTCCTCCGGGGCGAGGTGTCCAATCGCAGTTGCTCCCCACCAGCCTTTTTCATCCGATCTCCTTCCCCTGAATCCTTCCATCTGGGTTTCGCATTCCTGTTTGCGACAATCTGGTCTGGGTCCCTTCTGTGGTTAGGGAAAGGGACTAAAAAACTCTTGAGAGAGTTGCTTCCGTCGTTTTTGCACAAGCAGCCACTTGTCTGAGTGCTGGTGTTGCAGAACAGTACGATGACCCCTGGAGAAACGGTGAGTTTCAATCTGCTCTCACACATTCTGTGTGAAAGGGGGGGAGCTTGTGCGATTCCCATGCTCGAGTTAACCTTTTGTATCCCTTTGCAGGTCCCTGGCTGTCGGCAGCAAATCGGGTTACAAATTCTTCTCTCTCTCTTCTGTGGATAAACTGGAGCAGATCTATGAATGCAGTAAGTGTTCGTTTCTGTTCCCCACCCATTTCCCCCAACACAAAAAGCCTTTAGGAAAAGTCACATCGACAGTTCGTAAGAAGTGCCCGTCTATGCCTCCACCATGTGGATCCAGACACATCCACCCTGGGTCCCAGCGCTCGCCTTTCCCACAAAACGAAGGGCTACGTGACGTCTTCCCAGGTGGGCCGGGAACAAACCTCTGCCCTATTGTTGGCCTTCCAGAGGAACTGCTTGAGGCCACTGTGTGAGACAGGATGCTGGATTAGATGGATTATTGGTCTGATCGAGCAGGGCTCTTCTGATGTTCTTATCAGGGAAGGCGTTGGCCTCTATGCCCTGTTCTTGGCCCTCCAGAGGAACTGATTGGCCCCTGTGTGAGACGGGAGGCTGGACTAGATGGACCACTGGTCTGATCCGGCAGGGCTCCCCTGATGTTCTAATGAAGGCCTCGGCCTCTCTGCCCTATTGTTGGCCTTCCAGAGGAACTGGTTGGCCACTGTGTGAGACAGGATGCTGGACTAGATGGATTATTGGTCTGATCCAGCAGGGTTCTTCTGAGGTTCTTATCAGGGGAAGGCCTCGGCCTCTCTGCCATGTTGTTGTTCCTCCAGAGGAGCTGGTTGGCCACTTGGTGAGTCGGGATGCTGGACTAGAGGGACCGCCACTGGTCTGATCCAGCAGGGCTCTTCTGATGTTCTTCTCAGGGGAAGGCCTCGGCCTCTCTACTCTGTTGTTGGCCCTCCAGAGGAACTGGTTGAGGCCACTGCGTGAGACAGGATGCTGGACTAGATGGACCACTGGTCTGATCCAGCAGGGCTCTTCTGATGTTTAAATAACAGCATGGGGCAAAGATCGGGGCAGCCCAGGTTCAGATCTCTGCTCAGCCATGAGCCGTGCTTGGAATCACTGAGGTAGTGTCTGTCTCTCTCTCTCTCTCTCTCACACACAGTCTCATCTATCTTGCAGGGTTGTTGTGGGGACATAATTGGGGGGGTTGGGGAGAGCCATGTACGCCATCCTGAGTGGAATGGGTGGGAGTGGGGGTGTAACCGGTAATGCCAACAGAGG
>NW_015176101.1:42595-51243 GCF_001447785.1 Gekko japonicus | reverse complement strand
GAGCGGAGGAGGCTGGACAACCATCTTTCGGATATGATGTAGGTATGTAGGGCTCTGTTTCGGCTCTGCTCCTGCAGAGTGCAGGGGGTTGGACTAGATGACCTGCAAGGTCCCTTCCAGATTCCGGTCCCTTAAAGGGATGCCACGCAGATGATGGGGCAGATATGTTTTTGGTCTTGTTGGATGACAGGATTCAGACGAATGGGTATAAATTACAGCAAAGGCGCTTTCGGCTGGATTTGAGGAAGAACTTCCAGACGGTGAGGTGTGTTTGACACTGGCATCATCCTCCTCGCGAGGTGGTGGGTTCTTCGTCGCTCGAGGTTTTTAAGTTTCATTGGGATCCCTGCTTGTTGGGGATATTGTAGCTGTGGCTCTTGCACCGGCCACGTTGGACCTGATGACCTCGGTGGTCCCTTCCAGCTCTGAAGTGAAATAAATAAAAGGCATTCACTTCCTGGCACCGCTCCTGTTTGGCGCGGGTCAGCCATCGCGCGGCTCGGCACATTAGATTTCCCCTAACGATCCTGGCTTTGGAAGGCTGTGTCTCTGCCCACAATCCGTCTAACGGCACAAGCTCTTAGCGGCTTTTTCTCCCCCTCTTTCCAGCTTTAAAGCCTCTGGCAGGCAGAAGGCCAGCACCCTCTGGCGCAGTTGTCTTCACGCCCTCAGCAGCTTTGTTCCTTTCGGCTGCCGCACCGCAAGGTCTGTTTACAGCCATCCATCCCGCAAAGCGCCAATCTATCGATCTGCGAAGAGCGAAGCAGGCAACAGAGGCCTGCCTCCTCTAGTTCCAGCTGGCGCGTCAGTTCCTTGCATGCGGCAGCTGTGAGGCTGAGGGTCCTGAACGTGCTTAGTCAGGACACAGTCCCCCGTTTGGTTGCAGGCGGTGTGCAGGCATTGGGTGTTTGGCCCTCCTGCAGACAGACCGCACTCATATCTTTCCACTTTTGTGCATCAGGTCAGCTGCTAGGGAATTCTTTTTTTTTTTTGTAATCCCCTGAAGACAGGGTAGCTTTATTATTTTTTGTTACACCTACAGACTAACAGAAAAGAAAAGGGGAGGGAAAAAGATACCCCAGGATAAAAAGACAAGAAAATTAAACCCACACTATGACTAAAACCCCAAGAGGGAAAGGTCCTTAACAGTTAGTATTCAGTTAGTATTCAGACTTATAACTTTTCGTTTAAATCAATGAATTAAAGAATTAGTCAGTCCATGTTAGTATTAGCTGCTAGGGAATTCTTGGCCCTGCTGTGGATTCTGGCAGACTTGTCGGGTAGGAGGCAGTGGGCGGCCCTCTTGCACGCCCGGGCCGATAGCCAGGATTTTGTGGCTTTTGTCTGGTGGGGCTGATGTTCTCAGTGCAGAAAGGAAAGCCATTCAACCAATATTTTTTTTAATTTTTTTTTTTAAAATTATTTATTGGATTTCTACCCCGCCCTCCCGTCGAGGCGGCGCAGGGCGGCTTGCAACAGGTTAAAACAACGTGCAGTTTAAAACAACGAATGCAAAATATAAAACACAATAAATACAATACAATTAAATAAATACGGCGGCATCCTATGGTCAAGTGCTACTGCGACCCAACCGGTGCAGCCAGTTCTTATTTGAACGCTTGGCGAAACAGCTCAGTTTTCACGGCTCTACGGACCTGCTGGAGGTCCCGTAGAGCTCTAATCTCATTGGGGAGCTCGTTCCACAGCGTTGGCGCCACCAGGGAGAACGCCCCGGTCCTGGTTACCGCCAACCTGGCGTCCCTAGGACCAGGGAGGGCCAGGCGGTGTTGTGTTCCAGACCGCAGTGCTCTTGGGGGAATGTACGGGGAAAGGCGGTCCCTCAGGTAGGCAGGCCCCCTGACCATTTAGGGCTTTAAATAGATTGAATAATTTTTTTAAAAAAAATAGAAAAACTGTTACCAGGATAGATCTCTAAATTTCAAGCTGTCAACCACTTTAGATGACAGTTCTCAGCTGCTGCAAGTTAGTCACTCCTGCCAGCAACTAAGCAACAATTCTGATAACAAGCTGGAAGGTGGGGGGCGATGACTTCTGTCGGAAGAAAGCTTAACACTTAGGCAGGAAAAGCTCTCTTAAAGGAGACCGGTTTCTTGACACAGAGTTTGTAGGGATCCCAGAGGTCACCTACTCTATCCCGTGCATAGTTTTGTAAGCCTCTATTGCAGGAGCTGTGGTGGCTCAAGTGGTTAAGACACTGAACTGCAGGCTGTGGAAGGTCAGTAGTTCAGCAGTTCGAAACCCGGGTGCCGCATGATGGAGTGAGCTCCCATCTCTAGTTCCAGCTCCTGCCAACCTAGCAGTTCGAAAGCAAGAAATTGCAAGTAGATAAATAGGTACCACTTCGGTGGGAAGGGAACAGCGTTCTGTGCGCCTTGGTGTTTAGTCATGCCGGCCACATGACCACGGAAACGTCTTCGGACAGCGCTGGCTCTTCGGCTTTGAAACGGAGATGAGCACCACAACCCTAGAGTCGGATTCGACTGGCTTTTGAGCAAGGGGAACCTTTACCTTTTTATTGCAGGGGGTGGCCAAACTTGCTTAGCGTTAAGAGCCACACAGAATAAACGTCAGATGTTTCAGAGCCCCGAGACGTGAGCAAATATTACATCTACTTCTTTATTGAAAAATATGCCGATTTGCTTTTTATTAACATTAAATGAGGCTGCCAAGAATAAAAACAAAAGAGGTAAAAAAACCCAGATATCGTTATCATTTGTCCAATGATATTTATTTGACTGCTAATGATGTTTGTCTTAAGAGAGGGAGAGAAAGAGAGAGAGGGGGTAGAAAGAAAGAATGAACGAGTTGGAGAGAAAGAGGGAGAGAGAGAGAAACAAAGAAAGCAAATCGATGGGGGGGGGCTAGCCGATTGGCAGGGGGGACTTTGAGAACTCATTTAAAGTTAAAGTTGCTTTCTTTCTCTGTCCCCTCCCCCAAGCCTACCCAGGGAGGGGCATGCCTCTCCTTCACTTAAATAAATAAATAAATAATAATGCTTTCGATTTATTAATCGCTTTCCCCACAAGTGGGCTCAAAGTGATTTACAGTTACTCTTTAGACAGGGGACTAACAATGTTTTTCATAGGGGATAGGGGAGACAACATATAATTCATTTTTTAAGTTGCACACGCCGTACTGCCCGGTGGAAACGTTTCTGGCTTGACTCAGTCATGTTCCGAACAGCTGCATCGCCGCACTGCCACCGCCTGGCCGGAGCATCCCACTGCAGGGATTTTTCTTAGCTGAGTAGATTCTTCCGCCTTCCAGGTCCAGACCAGGACGTCTCCAACCGAGAGCTAACACCTTCCCGGAAGGGAGTCGGTGTGCCCACCCTCTCTAAGGGGTGGTTCCCATTTTATCTACTCGCCGAGGCTTTCGAATCGCTGGGTGGACGATGAGCTGGGGACGACAGGCTGGCCGCTCACACCAGCGCGGGGCTCGAACTGACACAGTTCGGATGTTAAGACGGTGGGATATACCCACTGTGCCACCGCTCCCCTAGCACTCCCCTACCACTTCCCCCGGCTGCCCCGCCGGGAGCCGCACCATACGCGTGAAAAAGCCCCACGCGGCTCCCAAGCTGCTGTTTGGCCGCCCCGGTTCTACCGTGTCACCCCTCAGTCGTCGTCTCTCCTAGTGAAAGAGCCCCGACCGCTTTAACCTTCCTGCTTCACTCCGTGAAATATCTTTGCGGTGACATTCGATGATTCCCCCCTCCCTTCTTAACCCTTCGCAGCCGACACGGAAGACGTGTGCATCGTGGAGCGGCTCTTCTCCAGTAGCCTGGTGGCTATCGTGAGCCTCAAGGCCCCCCGCAAGCTGAAAGTCTGCCACTTCAAGAAGGGGACGGAGATCTGCAATTACAGCTATTCCAACACGATCCTGGCTGTCAAGCTGAACAGGCAGGTGAGTGATGGGGTCTTTCCTAAGAACCGGGTGCAGGAGCTCATTGGCATAACTAATTTGCATAGGCCACACCCCCTGACATCACCGGACGTGTGTCAGAAGGCAACACCCACCGCTCAGGCTCCACCGGACTGTTTTGGATTGCTAGCCTCCGGCTCACACATTTTTGTCTTAGCTCAGAAAGGATGGCTCCAGAGCAAACTAATTGCTCAGAGAGAGCTTTGGTTGTGACTGTTTTTTTGGAATAAGCCCCCCCAAGGCTTTCTGAATCTGATCATCAGGGAGGCTCTGGCTTCTTCCATTGCAGAGTAACCAGTCCTGCATTATGTTTTTGTGAAAGCGTGCCGTGTTCACCGTCGTGTATCCAGCCAACACGGTCATAGGGTCCAAGCGCAACACGCAGTCAGTAAGGTTCTGAACCTTAATGTGGGTTACGTTCCAAAACTCCAGCATTTAAAAATATGTCTCGCCGAGCATAAGTTATGCGCCTGCTCTGGAGCATCTTGCGGTCAAATCCCCAAAACTGAGGAATGTGAAAAAGTTAAGATTAGTACCTAAGTGCTAATTAGCACATATTTGACCAAGTTGCCTGCCAGGTTTTCCTCCGTTTCCCCCAGCTTTCACCGTTTCCCCCCACTTCACATACTGCGTGGAGTAACATGTTGGCAAACCTGATCCCTCTCACCACAGGCAAAAAGCTGAACCCATTTCACGAAATTGTCATTCGACAGTTTGGGGCCTTGAGGGTGGAGATGATGCATTGATTTCACGTTTGTCATGTGGAATTCGTGCTCCCTTCGGTCACAGAGTACAAAAGTGCCTGGCTTGGAAGAGAGAAACAGAAAAACAGGAGGAGGGGGAGCAGGGCTGCCTGCAGACCACAGCTGGGTTTCCACCTGCTTTGGGGCCTCCAGGTTCGAATCTGGCTCTTCCTGTCTTCAGCCGTGCCAGCCCTGGAAACAGGAAGAGCCAGCGTCCAGCCCGGAGCCCTCAAAAGCAGGCGGAGGCCCAGATGCAACCTGCTCCGTTCCTCGTAATGGCCCTCGAGCGATGTAATCTTTTAGCGGCAGCATCTGCCCCCTAGATTAACCCACCTTCCAGGCAACTGGTGCTCCTGCCAAAGTAGTTGGAGGGCCAGATTTTGCGCCCCCCCCCCCCCAATGGAAGGCATCATAAATACCAAGCCAGTACATTTGGTTCGGCCAGTTGTTATAGGTGGCCTGCCTGAAAGATTGGGTGGGAGAAAAAGTTTGCCTGGACTTGTTGAAATCACGGGTCCTCACGGGAGCCCCACGGAGGGCACATATGCATCCAGTGCCGCGCAAACTGCATTGGTTGCCGGTGGAGCACCGGATCAGATTCAAGGTTTTGGTGCTTACCTTCAAAGCCCTGAACCAGCCAGTTTGGTGTAGTGGTTAAGTGTGCAGACTCTAATCTGGGAGGACCGGGTTTGATTCCCCACCCCTCCACTTGCACCTGCTGATGTGACCTTGGGTCAGTCACAAGCTCTGTCAGAGCTGTCCTTGAAAAAGAGCAGTTTCTGTCAAAAGTTCTCTCAGCCCCACCCACCTCACAGGGTGTCTGTTGTGGGGAGGGGAAGGGAAAGGAGTTTGTCAGCCGCTCGGAGACTCCAAGTGAAGGGCAGGGTATAAATCCAATCTCCTCCTCCTCCTCCTCCTCCTCCTGAACGGTCAGGGACTTACGTACCTTCGGCAGAGATGTTCCGTCAGGCCTTGGGCAGAGGTCAGCGACGGTTCCTTACATCTGGCCGGCACCCTCCCCTCCATGACTAAAGGCTAGCACTGCCATCTTGTTTTAAATTGTTTCTCAATGCTTAAATGTCTCTGAATGTTTCAATATTGGGATTTTATCGTTTCAATTGATGTTATAATGTACTGAATTAACTGTTGTCAACCGCCCTGAGCTCCTCATAAGCAGGGAAGGGCGGTCAAGAAATCGAATTCAATCAATAAATAAAAGGCTGCCGGATTTAAAGCGACCCCGTTTTTTAAACTGTGTGAGCATAACCATACGGAGAGGCATTGTAACACTTCGGTAAGCCCATTAAGTATGCCTAAGAGATTTAACTCCGCAAGGTTGTGTTGCTGCTGCATTTTTAATCTTTCCTTTCCTCTTCCTCCCTAATTTTCCCTTTCCAGAGGTTGATAGTATGCCTAGAAGAGTCTCTGTACATACACAACATTCGGGATATGAAGGTGCTGCATACAATCAGGGAGACGCCGCCGAACCCTGCAGGTGAGAGCGGGGGTTCTTTCTGAACTCTTTCACCAGCACCCGCGCTCGCAGTTCGCATTCCCCAACTTTATTTTTGACAAAGTACCCATTCCCCGCTTGTGAATAGAAACATCAAATGACGTTTACAGTTAATTGCAAGATAATAACGGCGGGATTATTATTTATAAGCCTTCTGTCTTTGTTCGGGGCAAAGAATCATCAAACAAGTTAAAAAAAAAAAAAGCCTTTATCGCTTTCCTCTCCCAGTCTTGAGCCTCTGAGAGCGCTCCTCTTTTTAAAAAGAATCATTTTGTTTTGAACTTTTATCTGCATGCGTTCTAGCTTTTCGCATACGAAAGCACAGCTGAGAAGAAAGCAGTATCAAAGCCAACTTGTTGGACATTACGTGGTTGTCACAGCAGGTGTTTTGCTTGTACCAGGGGTCATTTCGTAGAAAAAGAGGTGCAGGAGCTCATTAGCATAACTTATTTGCATATGCCACACCCCGACATCGCCAGAAGTGTGTCAGAAGGCAACACCCACCGCTCAGGCTCCACTGGACTGTTTTGGATGGCTAGCTATTGGGTGGGGGGACGGGGATGTGCAGATCTGTCCTCGCAGAGGAGGGAGAGCTTGTGCCTGAAAAACTTGGTCTTAAGGGTGCCACTGGACTGTTTTGGGCCGGGGGGAGCTGTGCAACTTACTTGGCTGCTTCTTGCTCTGACTGAGGGCTGCTGGGAGCAGGGCTCTTTACTGCCAGAGCTCCGCTCCTATGCGCTCCCGCAGGAAACGACCCCTGGCTTGTAGTATGTTTCATCTTACACTTCTCCCCCGCTTTTCTTCCAACAAACTCAGGGCGATGTGCGTAGGCTTGGATCCTAAGCTGCCTTTCCGCTCACAGAAGAAAGAGCGAGGCAGTTATTGCCTGGTCTCCCTTTGCCCTGCAGGCCGCCCCCTCCACTTTGACCCCCGTCATATTCCAGAGGATTCACTGACGCTTGAGGCATGCAGACGGCTGCAGTTGGAGAAGGGAGACAGGGTGGTGGAAAGTTCCTTCAAGTTGCAGCCAACTTAGGGGGAACCCAACCCATGCTCCCTCTAAGCTGCGGTGTCTTGTGAGCAAAAATTCTACTTTGTGAGCTCCGGGCATTAAAGTTGTGAGCAAGCCGTTTGGCTCCTGCATACATTAGTTTCGCTCTGGAGCCCTCCTTCCTGAGCGAAGGCAAAAATGTGTGAGCCAGAGGCTAAAAAACATTGAGCTAGCTCACACTTACTCAGCTTAGAGGGAACGCTGAGTCCCCAACACTGTGCCCGCCAGCACCTTTCCCGGTGCCGACAAAAGTGTTTTTTTAGAGTAGGCGGGGCCAGGATTGGCTTTTACCCAGCAAGGCTCCTGATTGTTGAAGATTTGATTGGCTGTGCACCCGTGTTCCCTCTAAGCTGAGTCAGTGTGAGCTAGCTCACAGTTTTTTAGCCTCTGGCTCACACATTGTTGTCTCTGCTCAGGAAGGAGGGCTCCAGAGCAAACTACTTGATGCAGTAGCCAAATCGCTCGCTCACAGCGTTAATGCCAGTAGCTCACAAAGTACAATTTTTGCTCACAAGACTCCACAGCTTAGAGGGAACATTGCGTGTGCACATTTTCAAGCACGTTGCTTCAGCAGCAGTTGTGCCACCCACCAAAGCAAAAGTGTCTTCGCTGGCAAGCTGTGGTAGCCACTGTTGCGGCAGCCGTGTTGTGGCTGTGCCCACCCCACTGGGTCAGGATTCTGAAGGATCCTGCAGGGTCAAAGCGGTCGGCACTTCTTCTGCAGGGTTCTCAAGGCAAGAGACTTTCAGGGGCGGTTTGCCATCGCCTGCCTGGACTTCCCTGCACCAGCAACCCTTGGCGGTCTCCCATCCAAGTACTCACCAGGCCTGACCCTGCTTAGCTTCTGAGGTCTGGTGCGGTCAGGGCAGCCTCGGCCATCCAAGTCAGGGCAGGCTGGGAACCCAGCATGATCCAAGCCGTAGAATTCTCAGAAGGGAATTCCTGTTAGGCCGTGAGTGACAAAGACCCAGACCCCCCTCGCTTCAGAAATGTGGCTTGCATCATCACGCGCGTCAAGTCATTTCTCCACCATAACTTCATCTTTTTTAAAAAAAATATTGAAATTTTAGTAATTGTCTTTTTACCCGTACATTTCGTGTTGATTTTTAACCCTCCCCCCTCTGCTATTCCAGTGCGTTAGTCCTTTATTCCCAGCCACGGCCCCCCCCAGGTCCGAATCTTACCCTGAATGTCTTTTCTTCCTTCTGTTGGTAGCCATTCATAAGAACATAAGAACATAAGAGACGCCAATGTTGGATCAGGCCAAAGGCCCATCCAGTCCAACACTCTGGGTCACACAGTGGCCAGAAATACCAGGTGCCATCAGGAGGTCCACCAGTGGGGCCAGGACACTAGAAGCCCTCCCACTGTTGACCCCCCCCCCCCAAACACACAA